>NW_026878982.1:0-25354 GCF_032173495.1 Musca vetustissima
TGAGGACCTATATAAGGCGTGGATTTTTTAAATAATTTTTTTTTTTGAAGACCTGTATAAGGCGTGGATTTTTTAAATATTTTTTTTTTTGAGTACCTATATAGGCGTGGATTTTTTAAATAATTTTTTTTGAGGACCTATATAAGGCGTGGATTTTTTAAATAATTTTTTTTGAGGACCTATATAAGGCGTGGATTTTTTAAATACCTTTTTTGAGGACCTATATAAGGCGTGGATTTTTTAAATAATTTTTTTTTTTTTGAGGACCTATATAAGGCTTGGATTTTTTAAATAATTTTTTTGAGGACCTATATAAGGCGTGGATTTTTTAAATAATTTTTTTTGAGAACCTATATAAGGCGTGGATTTTTTAAATAATTTTTTTGAGGACCTATATAAGGCGTGGATTTTTTAAATAATTTTTTTGAGGACCTATATAAGGCGTGGATTTTTTAAATAATTTTTTTGAGGACCTATATAAGGCGTGGATTTTTTAAATAATTTTTTTGAGGACCTATATAAGGCGTGGATTTTTTAAATAATTTTTTTGAGGACCTATATAAGGCGTGGATTTTTTAAATAATTTTTTTTGAGGACCTATATAAGGCGTGGATTTTTTAAATAATTTTTTTGAGGACCTATATAAGGCGTGGATTTTTTAAATAATTTTTTTTGAGGACCTATATAAGGCGTGGATTTTTTAAATAATTTTTTTTGAGGACCTATATAAGGCGTGGATTTTTTAAATAATTTTTTTTGAGGACCTATATAAGGCGTGGATTTTTTAAATAATTTTTTTGAGGACCTATATAAGGCGTGGATTTTTTAAATATTTTTTTAAAGACTTATATAAGGCGTGGATTTTTTAAATAATTTTTTTAGAACCTATTGAAGTCGTGGATTTTTTAAATAATTTTTTGAGAACCTATATAAGGCGTGGATTTTTTAAATATTTTTTTTTTTTTTTTGAGGACCTATATATGGCGTGGATTTTTTAAATAATTTTTTTTTTTTGAGGACCTATATATGGCGTGGATTTTTTAAATAATTTTTTTTTTTGAGGACCTATATAAGGCGTGGATTTTTTAAATAATTTTTTTTTTTGAGGACCTATATAAGGCGTGGATTTTTTAAATAATTTTTTTTTGAGGACCTATATAAGGCGTGGATTTTTTTAAATAATTTTTTTTGAGGACCTATATAAGGCGTGGATTTTTTAAATAATTTTTTTGAGGACCTATATAAGGCGTGGATTTTTAAAATAATTTTTTTAAATAATTTTTTTTGAGGACCTATATAAGGCGTGGATTTTTTAAAGAATATTTTTTGAGGACCTATATAAGGCGTGGATTTTTTAAAGAATATTTTTTGAGGACCTTTAAATAATTTTTTTCTGTTTCTCTCTACACTAACCACTGTATTCACACTTTGCTTTCTGCAGTACCAAATCCTTTGGCAAAAAAATCCGAACATTTTGTGACACTATACTTCAAAGCCGTGGCTTTCTGTGACCAGCTGTTGTATTTTAATTCACTTTTTGTATTTTTGAAACAATTGAAAGGCGATTAGAAATTCAGAAATCATTATTTCGTTATAATTAAGATGCTGTTTCGGTGTTGTTCTGTGTATTTATTTCGAATTCGAATTTACACGACGAAAATTGTCATGCGAAGCAGACATGCTCTCTATGTCTTTGATAATTTATCAATGAATTCTTTGTGATGCTTTTTCATGGAATCTGATGTTGAATTAGTGACGTGAACAGAATAGTAAAGGAGGGATTTCTTCAGAATAGATCTCGAAAAAAAAAACTGAAAAGAACAGTCAACAAAAATCAGATGATCTGACGGTGTTGATCTAAGCTGACAGAATATGAAATTATTGTTTAACATCTATTAGACCCTGAGATGTTGTTAAAATAAATTTATGCAGAATACATTTTTGGCCAGCTAATTGTATAAAAATATAATTAAAGTTCCAAAGGTCCGGTCTTCAATTAAAAATAATAAAATATGTTTTTTTCTATAAATTCAAATATTTTTAGTTAAATTCCAGTTTTTTTCAAAAGACTTAAGACACAAACTCTATAACTCCTTGAACTCATCAAAGGACCCAAATTTTAAAATTCAATTTGTTTCCAATTTAGTTCACCATTTGCATCCTCTTTTTTAAGCGAAATTAATTTCCCATCAAAATTCCCATCCTTAAACAAAAGACTTAAGACACAAACCTCCCATGTATGATGCAAGACTTAACATCTGTCCCTTCATCTCTCACTTATCCTTAGTAATTACCTCAGGATTCCCTATACCTTATCCCGGTTTCTTATACAATTTTCAACATTTTCTACCTCCACAAAAAGTGCTCACTTACCACCCACCAAACAAAAGACCTAAGACACAAGCACCATTATTTATAATTTCTTTATTTGACCCACTGCCTTAGAGACTCACAACACACAGCAGAAACAAACTCCTTTTGACTTTGTGACACACTGCCTTACTGGCTCACATCAACCAATTGGCATATCTTTCAACTACAACAACAACAGCCGCAAAAACAACAACATTTCAAATCATTGGAAATTTTCACACATAATTTCACATCAACGAAACAAAAAGCATTTTTTTGTGCAAACTTCACAGACTAACAAGTTGCCGACAAAAGATGAAAAGTCAAATTGTTCGAAAATTGAACAACAAAAATCCCTTTCCAACAACAACAACACTACTTATTATGCAATCAATTTTAAAAGAAAATTTAACCAAACAAAAAATTTGATTGAAGAAAAATCACTCACCGAAGGAGTAGCAAAAGAAAAAATAAAAAGGGAAAAATTGTTGGTAGTTAAATACCAAACGAACTATACAAGTGGCTAATTGAATTGGTAGCAAAGGAATTTTAGTGTAGAAAATTTGAAAAAGTAAAATTCAAAACAATAATAATTTATATTAATTCAAGGAAAATTTTTAAATTGAAATTTAAATTTTTAAATAGCTTAAAAGAAAAAATATATTACTAGCAAAGTGCCCGCTACTTCGTATGCGGAAAGGGAATGCGAACAAATTATTTCATATGGAATCGTGAATACTGTATAATTTGTTGTACCATAGTTCTGAATTCCACCTCTATTCCTACATCTAATATCAAGTTTATTACCATTTAATACTCTTCATACACATAATCACTATTTTCCGAAACCTCTCTTATTTCCATTTCACAGATTAACACCAGTAAGGAAAGTTCAAAAGTTGGACGGGCCGACTATATGATACCCTTCACCACTTTGGGTACATACAAGAGATGCTCATATGTACAATAACCTTTTGATAGAATAAACATAGCATCTTTGGAGAACCCTTGTTATGGAATCGGACGACATATACATACACATACATAATCGGATGAAAATATATATGGAAGCTACATCTAAACCTGAAACGTCTTCAATCCAATACGGTGCGCCATTTACATCAAATCGTGCGAAAATATATATGGGAGCTATGTCTGAATCTGTACCGATCTCAACAAAACTTGGCAAACATCAATCTAGACCTAATTTAGTAGTCTGTGCAAAAGCTATATGCAAATCTGAACCGATTTTCTCCAATTTCAATAGGGTTCGTCCTTGGGTCAAATAAGTGACATGTGCCAAATTTCATCCAAATCGGATAATAAATGCGACCTGTACTTTGTTCACAAAAATACATGGACGGACAGACGGACCGACAGACAGACAGACATGCATTAATCGACTCAGAAAGTGATTCTATGCATATTCTCGTTTCCTTTTGCCTGTTACAAACTATGCACAAAGACATAATACCCTGTACCACAGAGTGGTGAAGGGTATAAATAGATCAGAAAATGCACTATAAATTCGAATTTCCAAAGTGGTCTCCCTAGCTCAATACTACAACAACAGTAATCTAAATTCCAAATCTCACGACTCAAGCAAATCCAAATTGTTCCAAATTTAGTACCATTTAGTACTTTTCATACTCAAAAGTAAGAATTTCTAAAACTACATCAATCTTTCCCTCTAACAATGATCTTAATTTCACCAAATTCCACATTGTACCAAATTTTGTACTCTTCGTACTCATAAATACAAATTTCTAAATGTCCTCAATCCTGTTTTCAAATAGTAATCGTATGTCCAAATTCAAGAATTCCAGCTCTGCATATTCATTAAAAACCAAAGTGTACCAGATTTGGTAGCATTCATACTTTTCATACCCATGTTCCAAATCTATTTCAATATCCCAATTCTGCTTTCTAATAGTAATCGTAAGTCCAAATTTATGAACTCCAACTCTGCCTGTTCACCAAAAACCAAATTGTACCAGATTTGGTAGCATTCTGTACTTTTCGTGCCCATATTACAAACCTATATCAATCCTACTCTCCCACAGTAACCAAAGTTGCAACTTTCGTACCTATATCTACGAATTTCCAAGAATACCTCAGTCATGCCCTCCACAAATAACCTTATGTTCATATTTAAGGATTCCAGCTCTATCCGTTCACCAACATCCAAATTTAGTACCAAATTGAGTACCATTTATTACTTTTCGTAGACGTAAGTACGAGTTTGTAAAACTTCCTGAATTCCACACTCCAACAGTAATTTTAATCATAAATTTCAGGATCCCAGCCATACCATATTTAGTATTTTTCGTACTTATAAGTTTGTATTTTCAACACTGTTTCAATCCTGTACTCTAACAGTAATTTTATTTTTAAATATAAGTTTTCCATCTCACTCAAATCTAAATTGTACCAAACTTAGTACCATTTAGTACACATAATTACACATTTTCAAAACTACATCCATGTCTCAATTCTCCACCTCCACCCTTAATTCCAAATTTTATGATTCCCGCTCACTCAAAACGAATTGTACC
The DNA here is from genome assembly GCF_032173495.1 of Musca vetustissima. Lineage (NCBI taxonomy): Eukaryota > Metazoa > Arthropoda > Insecta > Diptera > Muscidae > Musca > Musca vetustissima. The sequence continues at coordinate 4,908 of NW_026878982.1, forward strand.
CAATTTAGTACCATCCAGCCAGCTCTATCCGTTTACACATAATTTAGTTGTACCAAATATATTACCATTTAGTACACGTAAGTACTATGCTTCCATATCTCAATTCTATATTCCAACAGCAACCATTATTCCAAATTTTAGGTTTCCAGATCTCTCCGTTCACCCAAATCCAAATTGTACCAAATTTAGTTCCGTTTAGTACTTTTCGTACACATAAATACGAATTTCAATCTTCAACAGTAATCTTAATTCCAAATTTAAGGTTTTCAGCTCCATTTTTTCAAGCAAAATCCAAATTGTACTAAATTTAGTACCATATAGAACTTTTCGTACCAGTAAGTACGAATTTCTTAAACTACCTCAATCCTACACTCCAACAGTCATTTTAATTCTCAATTTGAAGACTCCAGCTCTATCCGTTCACCTAAATCCAACTTGAACCAAATTTAGTACAATTTAGTACTATTTGTACACATAAGTACGATTTTTTTGGAAATTCCATAAACCCAGCCTTATCGTCCCACACTCAAAAATTCAATCTGTCAGTCACCCACTCACTTAAGCTCTTTTATGTACTAAGATAAACTCACGCCTTGTGTAGTTGCTCAAAAAAATATTATTTCCAGGCCTTGTAGAATTTCTGATAAATTTTGTAACAGAAATATTTTGTAATAAATCCGCGCCCATCAGAGCGCCTCAAAGCTATTTTTTAATAAATCTACGCCTATCAGAGCGCCTCAAAACTATTTTTTAATAAATCCGCGCCCATCAGAACGCCCCAACATATTTTTTAATAAATCTACGAATTTGAGAGCGCCTCAAAGCTATTTTTTAATAAATCCACGCCTATCAGAGCGTCTCAAAGCTATTTTTTAATAAATCTACGCCTATGAGAGCGCCCCAAAACTACTTTTTTAATAAATCCACGCCTATCAGAGCGTCTCAAAGCTATTTTTTAATAAATCCACGCCTATGAGAGCGCCTCAAAACCGTTTTGTAATAAATCCACGCCTATCAGAGCGCCTTAAAAACTACTTTTTTAGTAAATCCACGCCTATCAGAGCGTCTCAAAACTATTTTTTTAATAAATCCGCCCCTATCGGAGTCTTACAAGAGGACCTCAAAAATATTATTTAAAAAATCCAAGCCGTGGGATAATATTAGATACTTGCAAAAAATATTTTTTGGTATTTTTTACCATTTGCCTCTACTGACCCACATTCTGTAATTACTTCCCACATTAATCTCTCCATCCTTGAGGCTAAAAAATTTGCATTGACGTGTAGGTAACTACTCCAATTTTTTTGTTTATTTATTTGCTTAGAAACAACCATACCAAAAAAATCACCCAAAAATTATGGCCTGCCACCGGTTAACATTGTGCAGAGTGCCTAACACCAAAGTGCCGTCAATTGCATTCTTTTGCCTGCAGACTCCCAGTGTTGACGGTGAATTCTTTTCTATTTTTGTTGCAATTTTTCATGGAGCACCAAAAAAAACTGCAACCAAAAAGACAGACGTCCAAACAACATTGCACATTAATTACCAGCCAGATGAGGCACTTGTTGTCAGCCACAAAAAAAAAAAAAAAAAACTACAACAATATCCATTCGGAAAAAACAGAAACAAAAATAACTACAAAGTCACCGAGGTACCGAAGGCAATGCTCCGCAAAAAAACGCATTATGCAATATCCTCCTCTACAATGGTAACAACAACAGCAACGACAACAGCACCACCATTGACAAGCGACCATACCAAAGAAGAACAACGAAAATGAAACTTCTTGTTGGCCAAGAAGAAGAAGAAGAGAAAAAACCTACACGTTACTTACCACAATACCAAAGACGTTATACATTTGCCGAACAGAGTTAAAGTGGACTATTCTTGGACAACAACATCGGCGACAACATTGGCTCTAGGCAAACAAAATCGAAAATCCAAAATAATGGCGTCGATCATGGTCATGGGGAAGTTTTCCAAATATTTTTTAAGGGGCTCCAAATTAAAACATATTTCAAAATGGATACATAGCTCTCTGAGGTTCCATACTATGGATTTTATTTCACACCCTTCTCCCCCTACCGTAGGATATCGATCTACGCCCATGTCTACCGCTTTAATGATGCACACAAAAAAATTACCCCAAAAAAACTGCATACCGGTATCCCATGGCTAAAGAATAGCCAAATTGATCGCGAAATTTAGATGAAGCACTATTGGGTTTTTTTGTTTCTTGTAGACAGTTGGTGTTCTTTTTATTTGCCAAAAAAAATCACTTGGAGGTCATCGAAAATTGTATTATTTGGTTAGTTGCTATAAATTGCAAAATGTAGTTTTTTATATTTATTTAATTTATAATGGCAATCAAAATAAGTGATTAAAATTGTTAAATAATTTGTACTTGAGGACGGATATGGTGGTGACAAAAATTCGCATGATATATTATCGAAGCATTTCGATTTTTCACAATAATAATTTTTAAAGGCCAATTTGTTTTATGAAAAAAATATTTTTGAGGCGCTCTGATAGGCGTGGATTTATAAAAAAATATTTTTGGGGACCTCTGATAGGTTTGGATTCAAGAAAAAGTAATTTTGGGGACCTCTGATAGGCGTGGATTTATGAAAAAGTATTTTTGGAGACCTCTGATAGGCGTGGATTTATGAAAAAGTATTTTTGGGGACCTCTGATAGGCGTGGATTTATGAAAAAGTATTTTTGGGGACCTCTGATAGGCGTGGATTTATGAAAAAGTATTTTTGGGGACCTCTGATAGGCGTGGATTTTTAAAAAATATTTTTGGGGACCTCTGATAGGCGTGGATTTATGAAAAAGTATTTTTGGGGACCTCAGATAGGCGTGGATTTATGAAAAAGTATTTTTTTTGGGACCTCTGATAGGCGTGGATTTATTAAAAATAGTTTTGAGGCCCTCAGTTAGGCGTGGATTTATGAAAAAGTATTTTTTTGGGACCTCTGATAGGCGTGGATTTATGAAAAAGTATTTTTGGGGACCTCTGATAGGCGTAGATTTATGAAGAAGTATATTTGGAGACCTCTGATAGGCATGGATTTATGAAAAAGTATTTTTGGGGACCTCTGATAGGCGTGGATTTATGAAAAAGTATTTTTGGGGACCTCAGATAGGCGTGGATTTATGAAAAAGTATTTTTTTTGGGACCTCTGATAGGCGTGGATTTATTAAAAAAGTAATTTTGAGGCGCTCTGATAGGCGTGGATTTATTAAAAAATAATTTGGAGGCGTTTTGAGGCGCTCTGATAGGCGTGGATTTATTAAAAAATAATTTGGAGGCGTTTTGAGGCGCTCTGATAGGCGTGGATTTATTAAAAAAATTATGGAAAAATATTTTAGGGGCCCTCTGATAGGCGTGGATTTATTAAAAAAATATTTTTGAGGAGCTTCCTTAGGCGTGGATTAAAAAAAATTATGGAAAAATATTTTTGGGGCCCTTTGATAGGCGTGGATTTATTAAAAAAGTATGGCAAAATATTTTTGAGGCCCTTTGATAGGCGTGGATTTATTAAAAAAATTATGGAAAAATATTTTTGGGGCCCTCTGATATTAAAAAAATTATGGAAAAATATTTTTGGGGCCCTTTGATAGGCGTGGATTTATTAAAAAAATTGTGGAAAAATATTTTTGGGGCTCTTTGATAGGCGTGGATTTATTAAAAAAATTATGGAAAAATATTTTTGGGGCCCTTTGATAGGCGTGGATTTATGAAAAAATATTTTTGTGGCCCTCTGAAAGGCGTGGATTTGTGGAAAAATATTTTTGGGGCCCTCTGAAAGGCGTGGATTTGTGGAAAAATATTTTTGGGGCCCTTTGATAGGCGTGGATTTATGAAAAAATATTTTTGTGGCCCTCTGAAAGGCGTGGATTTGTGGAAAAATATTTTTGGGGCCCTTTGATAGGCGTGGATTTATGGGGCCCTCTGAAAGGCGTGGATTTGTGGAAAAATATTTTTGGGGCCCTCTGATTTGAAAAAAAAATATAATTTTGAATTAATAAAATGCCAAATAATTATTCCAAAAATTTTGCATATAATTAGTAGCCTTAACCTTAGTTATAGCTCAATCAATGTATTAAGCTATTAATCAAAATCGTAATAATAATAATAACCATTCAATTCATACAAATGTGACCTATATTTCACACATTATGATTTGTTTAGACTTTAAACTCCCCATCAAAATCAATCATGCACAATGAAAACATAATAGCAAACTTATTTATTAATGAAAATAAATTTAATTATAGTCATTAATATTTTTTTTTTTATGAAATTAATGAAAATTTTTTAAGTTCAAATGTTTGTGTCTTAAGTCTTTTGTTTTAAATGCTTTTTTGTGGTTAATAGCTCAAGGTTTTTCTGCTCAAATGCATTTGTATTTCTGTGGAAGTCAATAAAACCATAAAAAGATATATGTCAAAGCGGAAGAAAGTAAAAGTGGAACCACAAAATTTCCGCAGATGAAAAAAAAATCCGAAAAAAATTATAAATTCAAGTTCAAGTTCAGAGATGAGCACCGGTTGAGGTTGCTTGAATGATGTGGATTTAGTGATCTGCACATCTTCATAATGTGTTGAATATTTACATTGCCTATTAAGCTTTGACTCATCGGGGTTTTTTATCGATTCACTATTAACTGCCGATGGTAGGTGATAATGAAGATGAAGATGCCTGCAGAGTGGCAAAAAAAAAATCGGCGCCATAAAATCTTCAATCTTTTGACCGTTATGGTATTTTTTTTCTCATTAAAGTTTACCTGTTTTATTTTGTCTTTCAGTTTTTTCTTGCCAATTTTTATTGCCTCTTAACTTCGTTGTCTGTCTGCTACTTCTTCTTCTGGCGTTGTACGTTTGAACTACCACGTTTTGTTTTGATTATGGTATTTGAAAGCATTTAACGCTTGCTAATTATGTTAATTATGGTATTTGCCAGTCATAAACTAAACAACGGCAAGTACAACAACAACAAATACAAATTACTACAAAAAAAAAAACAAAACAAACCTCCAAAGACTAACTAAAAAAATTGAAGAGGTGGTGGCAGATAAAAAGGCGCCACCTTCAAACCGGCAAATTATGCGGATGACGACCAAGATGATAATGATGATTATGATGAGTAAGCATTAAACTACAAAAACAACCAAAACATTAGTTGACGGGGGTTTACTTAAATATTGGACCCCTTTTGTTTATTTATGACTTCCATTGCCTTCATTAGAATTTCCTCAAAATTTAATTTCTTTCTGCACAACTTTGCCAAAAAAAAACTACCATTAAAATAAACATTTAAAGTTTTTTTTTTTCAAATTTAATCTCATAATCTCAATGGTCATAAATTATTGATAGTTTGCATTGGATTTCAGAGGAAATTTTGAAGGTTGTAATAATAATCGCAGTTCTTAAGAATTGCCAAAAAAAATACCCAAACCTTTATTTCGTTGATTTAAATCGAAAGCAACACAATTAAACTAACTAATACAGCTGACTTAAGACACAAGCACGAAATACCCCCTTATGTTGGGGTTTGTGTCTTAAGTCTTTTGTTTTGTTTTTTTATGCCACTTGATGTAGGTCATTATTTCAACTGTGGGTTTATTTTCTGCTATCTTCCGTTGTTTATCATAATTAGAACAAATATGGCTTTACAACGTTCTGTGGGAAGTAATTAAAATTATAATTTTTTACAATAATAAATTTAATCTTAATTACGACCTTGAAGTCTGCAACCAAAGTTTTGGGATTTTAATCTGTTGTGGCATGATCATATTTACATTTTTAATTGAGGTCTATTTTACAACATACCTACCAACTACCTACTTGAGTTAAAAAAATCAGTTTACTAATGTCAGTGAATATCAATAGAATATTTCTATGAAGAAGACACCAAGTGTTAATCTGAGACCCGGTACAGTATGTATAATTCGAATAAAAGACTAAAAAATTACGAAAAAGGTGTCAGTTACCTTTATACCTATATAAAATCGTATCGATCATATCAATCTCCAATATTCAAGATCGAAAAGTGAATCTTGGTCTACGTTTTTGTACAGTGATTTTCAGCCGAATTTTCTGCCCGAAATGTCTGAAATTTGGCATTTCAAAAGGTCTTGGAGGTCAAATAATATATTTGAAGAAAAGTATATAAAAATATGTTTTGACCTTGTCCCCAAATAATATTACCGCCCAATTTAAGTTTTATATGGTCGTCTTTCATGCGATAAGGATACACATATACAAAGAGAGATGGAACAATTTTAATATCGATTTTGTGAGTAAGAAAACTTATTTACAAAAATTTGCTTATAAATCCATGTTTTGAAAAAAGTCTATATAAAGACCTCATCCAATGTTCCGTGTTTTCACGGTGTATTTTCTAAAGGAAGTTTTCGTTCGTATTTCGTTTTCCCAGGGGATAAAAAACTCCAGACAAATAATCAACAATAACATAGCCCCATATAAATATCCCGAATGATTGTACATATTTTTCACATGGACTATGGCATAGTAAATTGTCTGTTAGGAGTTCACTATGATGGGAGGATGCAGCTTCATGTTTGTAATCAAATGGCAGCCAATTCGTGAAATGCCACAAATTTCTTCAAAATACCAAAATTAGGTATATATAATCTGTAAAGGCAAAGATCCCAAAATGTAGACCTATAAGATTTGACACTAAATATAAGGGTAGCCTTATTTTGGGGCAATCCAAAATGTGGAAAATTGCGAAATCTATTTTAACACGGAGATGGACCTGTATAAATCTACATAAAATTTAATCCCGATTTAGAATTAACCTTAAAAACGGAATGACAAATTGTCTGTTAGGTTTAGACAATTTGTCAATTGGTCAAAGGATTCACACACGATGGGTAACTCCCAGATGACCTGTTGGCCACTTTTTCGGTATAAACCAGTAAGGAAAGATCAACAGCCGAACGGGGCCGACTATATGATACCCTTCACCACTTTGGGTACATACAAGAGATGTTAATATCTACAATATCATGTAGATAGAACAGGCATGGAATCTTTGGATTGAGATAGAATCGGGAGAAATTGAATTGAGAAAAACCTCATGCACATACCATTCTGAAATCAATGACATGGATTTTTTGGTGTACCATTTGTATGAAATAGAGTCATGTTATGTATGGGAGCCATATATAAACACATCGATCTAACTGAGCAACCGTTGTATACACCATTTGTTTTTTGTTATCACCATTTGTTATTTTTATATTTAATACCCTCTGCCAAATTTCATGTAAATCGAACAAACATAGGCCCTTCGGTGCACCATTTACTTAAAATCGAAGAAAAATATATATAAGACCTATATCAAAATCTGAACCGATTTCAATAAACCTAATCACGCATAATTTTTGCATCAATTGCATTCGCTATGCAAAATTTTGCTTAATCGGACAAATATTGGGAGTTTGGTGTATCATTCACCAAAAATCGGATGAAACTAAATATGGGAGCTATATCTACATCTGAACCGATTTTAACAAAACTTCGGAGACATCAATCTAGTCCTAATTCAGTACTCTGTGCAAAATTTTGTCTCAATCGGACAAATATTGGGAGTTTGGTGCATCATTCACCAAAAATCGGACGAAACTAAATATGGGAGCTATATCTACATCTGAACCGATTTTAACGAAACTTCGGAGACATCAATCTAGTCCTAATTCAGTACTCTGTGCAAAATTTTGTCTCAATTGGACAAATATTTGGAGTTTGGTACATCATTCATATAAAATCGGACAAAACTATATATCGGAGCTATATCCAAATCTGAACCGATTTCAACACAACTTGGCATATATCAATCTAGACCTAATTCAGTACTCTCTGCAAAATTGTGTCTCGATCTGACCAATATTAGAAGTTTGCTGCACCATTTTACTAAAATTGGAGGAAACTATATATGGGAGCTATATCTAAATATCAACCGATTTTCTCAATTGGGTTCGTCCTTGGGCCAAGTAAGTGAACTGTACCAAATTTCATCCAAATCGGATCATAAATGCGACCTGTACTTTGTTCACAAAAATACATGGACTGACGGACATGCATAAATCGACTCAGAAAGTGATTTTATGCATATCCCCCAAAGCAACCATGGGTATATCTCGATTCCTTATATCTGTTACAAACATATGCACAAAGACATAATACCCTGTACCACAGTGTGGTGAAGGGGCTACCCGAAAAAATTTATAATTTTTAGTGGAGAGATTTTCTACCCAATAAGAACTCAATGTACCAAATGTTAACGAATTCGGTCTAAAAATACTATCAAACCCCCAAAAATACCGCAAAATTGAGGGTACCCTTATATGGGGGATATTCGAAAAAATTGACTCATATTTATCGTTTTTAGTAGGGGGATTTGCTACCCCATAAGAACTCAAAGAACTCAGAACTTAAATTTCAGCGAATTCAGGAGAAAAACGGGCTCAAGAACCTCAACATACCGAAAATGGGGGGGTACCCTTATATGAGAGCTATAAGGGTACCCCATCAAGGGCTCAAGAACCTCAACATACCGAAAATTGGGGGGTACCCTTATATGGGAGCAATGCCTAAACGTGGACCGATGTAGCCCATCTTCAAAATATGACTCTATGCTAAATTTTGGCGATCAATCTCAATTCGTTTAGATGCTAAAGTGATTACAACAGACTGAAGGACATGATAAAATCGTCATAGATCAAGAATATATATACTGACAAGAATATATCGACGCTTCCGAACCATAGTATGCTAAGTCGACTTAGCATGTTTTAAAGTTCTCTACGTTTTTAGATACTACGGTCCTTAATTTAAATTCACTGACATTTTGGTAATCATCGGCCAATCCAAACCAAAGTTATAAGCAAAAATGTACTTAGCATGGCACCTAAGATTAAAAAAACTTTCATACTTTGAAAGCATCTACTGAAAAACTCACTTTTCAGACTTAGCATACTATGGTTCGGAGACGTCGATATATACATTATAGAGTCGGAAATTATTATTTCAAAGCATTACAAATACCTTCCATACTATGGTGGAGGGTATAAAAAAATCAGAAGAATTTAAAAATTTTCTTTTTGCAAAATAGTTAGCCTGAATCCCAGTTTGTTCTTTTTTTATAAAAAAAAACAACTCTTTATTAGTGGGGAATGTATGGCATTGTCCGCCGAGGGATAAGGGAGGGATGTCAGGCACCAACGAACTTCTCATTGAGGTGTTAGCGCTGGTAACATAAGTACTTTGCTTAGTCACAAGAGACATTTGGGTATGAAAGGTTTTTTGAATAGATGCAAAAAATAGCTTCTATGGAGAATATCCCAACAAAAAACTAAGGGAGCTGATGAGGATCAGTGGCGAGATCCGAAACTATAGTCTTCCCTGATTTACCCCTCGCCGGACAATGCCATTCATTCCCCACTAATAAATAGTTGTTTTCTTTTATAAAAATAACAAACTGGGATTCAGCCTGACTAGTTTGCAAAAACAAAATACAAATGATATCCCAAATAATCCGCCAACACGACTGATCTTTAAAAATAATATGTTAAAAATCCACGTCTGCTGCATTGAGATCCTCGAAAAATGTCCCTTTAAAATATTCATATTTTTCTACATTGAAAGTCCTTTGAAAAAATTCTTTCTGCATAAAAAGTCATTTAAAAATATTCTTTAAAAAAGTTCTTTTAAAGTATCCTTTGGAAAATCCATACTATCCGCATAGAAAGTCATTTAAAAATGTGCTTTAACAAGATTCTTCTTTCCTCCAATTTCTGCGTAAAAATATTCTTTGAAAAGTCCACGTTTTCGAAAAAAAAGTCCTTAAAATTTTTCTTTGAAATATCTGTAATATCTTCATTTAAATCCCTTTAAAATATTATTTCAAAAGTGCACATTTTAAAGTTTTTTAGAAATCATCCTAAAAAACTTCAAATTTTCTGTTCTGCTAGTATTTTAGAAATATTCGCAAATAAATTAATTTTTTGCTGTGGAATTACTTTGGCAATGTTCATAAGTAAATTGCCATTTTTCTGATATGGGAATCTTTAAAAAATATATATACCTCAAAAAATCAAGCTTCTAGCTCAGTTAGCCCTTGAAAATTTTATTCTTTAAAAAATCCTTATTAGTCCATAAAAATTGTCTTTTTCGTTCCATCACGAAGTCAGCACGTCACTGAACTATCATTGGTGAAATTTACTTACCATTCAAATATAATTATCAAATCAGTTTACATTGCACTTACCTGGAATTAAAAGAAAATAAAAAGAATATTGAATATTAATAAATATCACTATTAGCATACATATATAATATAGATCCAGCATTGTCCACATATACATAGGTCCACTCCACCACCAAATTTCGAAAAAATTTTATTACCACTGTAATAATATATCAAAATAAGACTTCCCACAATTTGTCTACCTCAATTTTAATAACAAATTTGTATCTGACCTTCTTCGTTAATTAAGTTTAATCCCTCTCAAAATGACCCCAAAAGAAAAAAAAACAAACCATTCTTAACTCAAAAACGCTGTCTTCCAAAAAAATGTCTTGTACAAAATCTACGAAGCAAACCCCCTCCCCCCTCATTGCATGTAAATAATAATAAAAAAAACATTTGACATTCTTGTTTTTTTTTTGTTTCTGACTATCAGTCAACAAAACACGAAATTGTAGATGAAGAAGAAGAAAACGACAATAACTAAAATGTAAATAAATAAATATGTCATTCATTTGCAAAAGACCAAAAAGCCACCTTGAAATCAAATGGTCACAATCTGGTTGCAAGACTACGACTAAGACAAATACACGGCCACACATACCAACACATACACTCTTACACCTTCTTAAATACTAAATGCAAACTTAAATTCATTGAGAAAATCCAATAAAAAACTAAGCCAAGAACTATTGACAAATACGGAACTAGCTGTTATTTGGAGGTAAGAACCAACCGGCAACAAACCTTACCAAAAATGACAAAAAAAAATCCGGCATGCAACATGAAGGCGTAGCAATTTGACGCCCATTCGACTGAGAATAAAAATAAACTGGTAGTGGTGTTGGAAAAAAGCCAATAGTGTTCCTCGTCTCATTGTGACCAAAAAACACAAATGACAAACCCTAAAAACCAACTAACTGACAAACATAACAATTTCCATAACATCTGTTGCAATATCCAGCAACGCAAGACAAAACATGCTTGAAAACAAAAATACAATCTAATACAAACTACAAAATTCACAGAATAAATCATTCTTGATAACCACCCAAAAAGAGCAAAGCAACAAAAATAGAAAAAAAACGAACACATCTCAGTCTAAAGGCCGAACACCCAACAGCCAACATGACTGTCATCCCAAACGATACCACAACCAACAACCACCAACCAACTCTTTTGACAATTAAATTAACAACACAATTTGCAAATGTGTACAGATAAAACAAAAAACACAGCATCGAAGGTTGGACCAACCTGGATAGACCCTACAGCATTTTTTGGGATGATTTTCCAAGGTTTATATAAGGCGTGGATTTTTCAAATAATTTTTTTCCAAGACCTATATAAGGCGTGGATTTTTCAAATAATTTTTTCCAAGGCCTATATAAGGCGTGGATTTTTAAATAATTTTTTCCAAGGCCTATATAAGGCGTGGATTTTTTAAATAATTTTTTCCAAGGCCTATATAAGGCGTGGATTTTTTAAATAATTTTTTCCAAGGCCTATATAAGGCGTGGATTTTTTAAATATTTTTTTCCAAGGCCTATATAAGGCGTGGATTTTTTAAATATTTTTTTCCAAGGCCTATATAAGGCGTGGATTTTTTAAATAATTTTTTCCAAGGCCTATATAAGGCGTGGATTTTTTAAATAATTTTTTCCAAGGCCTATATAAGGCGTGGATTTTTTAAATAATTTTTTCCAAGGCCTATATAAGGCGTGGATTTTTTAAATAATTTTTTCCAAGGCCTATATAAGGCGTGGATTTTTTAAATAATTTTTTCCAAGGCCTATATAAGGTGTGAGTGTTTTAAAAAATATTTTTTGGGTCGTAGGGTATCAAATCTAACTGAACAATTTACAACATTGACGTTAACAACAGCGGTAAAAAAATAAAAAAATCCGCAACACCAACCAGACAGCCAACGAGACCGTAATGATATGAAATTTTTAAATGTTGTTGACTTCTGGCTGGCAGCTTCTTGGGAATTATGTCACTGCGAAAATATATGCCCCACAATACAGTTGGACAAAAAACCTAGCAACAACAACAACCCAGCCTTTGTTGTTACTTATTACCTTTATGCCGTTGTTGTTGCTGTTTGCAGATTTTGTAATAGCACAAAAAAATCATAATATTGTGCAAGTTCTACTTTTGTTTTGTCTTCGTCAAACTTAAACTGAAAATTATACTGGGTGGCTTATTAGTAGATTTTACACCCTCTATTGTAACTAAATAGTGTGGGTATATTGTTTAGTATTTTATTTTAAATTTAATAAAAATTAAAAATTTCCCATCACTCTTTACACATACACACTCATCGTCACATCTCCTAAACAATCATTCATCTCTTGGCATCTCTGGCAGATGCATTTTTATGTTCCGCCACGATATTAACGTGTGAAAGAAAAATCAGTTTTTCTTCTTTCGCGTGTTGTTGTTGTTGTTGATTTGTGATTTATTAGTCTGCATAGATATGTTGAGCAATTGATGGCAGCCGAACAAACAAACATTCATTCATATATTCCCCCGATTAGACAAAAAAGCAACGACAAACAAAAGACTTAAGAAACAAGCACCCTCACTTAAATATCAATGTAATTGGATATCACCCCCTGCTCCGCCACCACCTCATCCTTTTTTTGTGATATTGACATTATTAGCGCACAAACGTCAGCCGTCACACACACACAAGCACATGAAAATGGAAATGGTTATGGATATGCTGTCATCATTCCGCACACAAGTAGCTGCTAAATATGCCACATGTTCGAGCGGTAAAAGTCATAACCCGACTTATTATTACATCACACATTTAGCCTATTTTTTACGAACATAGATAGCAAACAGAAAAAAATTGGTTATCAATCAAAACCATACAACACATATTTCCTTATATTCCCATGGAAGTAATATAAGACTAAATTTAATTTTTTTTATTTAATAATAAAAATTAAAAAAAAAATATATATATATTGTTAAAAAATATTTTTCTGGGGCCAAACAGAAGGCGTCGATTTTTTAAAGAATATTTTTAGGGGCCACAACAAGACGTGGATTTTTTAAAGAATACTTTTTGTTGGTCAACGTAAGACGTGGATTTTTTAAGGAATATTTTTTTACCGGACATAATAAGGCGTGGATTTTTTAAAGAATATTTTTCAGGGGCTACCATAAAGCGTGGATTTTTTAAAGAATATTTTCAGGGGCTACCATAGGGCGTGGATTTTTTAAAGAATATTTTTTGGGGGTCAACATAAGGCGTGGATTTTTTAAAGAATATTTTTTGGGGGTCAACATAAGGCGTGGATTTTTTAAAGAATATTTTTTGGGGGCCACGATAAGGCGTGGAATTTTTAAAGAATATTTTTCAGGGGCTACCATAAGGGGTGGATTTTTTAAAGAATATTTTTTGGGGGTCAACATAAGGCGTGGATTTTTTAAAGAATATTTTTTGGGGGTCAACATAAGGCGTGGATTTTTTTAAGAATATTTTTTGGGGGTCAACATAAGGCGTGGATTTTTTAAAGAATATTTTTTGGGGGTCAACATAATGCGTGGATTTTTTAAAGAATATTTTTTGGGGGTCAACATAAGGCGTGGATTTTTTAAAGAATATTTTTTGGGGTCAACATAAGGCGTGGATTTTTTAAAGAATATTTTGTGGGGGTCAACATAAGGCGTGGATTTTTTAAAGAATATTTTTTGGGGGTCAACTAAAGGTGTGGATTTTTTAAACAATATTTTTTGGGGGTCAACTAAAGGCGTGGATTTTTTAAACAATATTTTTGGGGGGTCAACTAAAGGCGTGGATTTTTTAAAGAATATTTTTTGGGGGTCAACTAAAGGTGTGGATTTTTTAAACAATATTTTTTGGGGGTCAACTAAAGGCGTGGATTTTTTAAACAATATTTTTGGGGGGTCAACTAAAGGCGTGGATTTTTTAAACAATATTTTTTGGGGGTCAACATAAGGCGTGGATTTTTTTAAGAATATTTTTTGGGGGTCAACATAAGGCGTGGATTTTTTAAACAATATTTTTTGGGGGTCAACTAAAGGCGTGGATTTTTTAAAGAATATTTTTGGGGGGTCAACATAAGTCGAGGATTTTTTAAACAATATTTTTTGGGGGTCAACTAAAGGCGTGGATTTTTTAAAGAATATTTTTGGGGGGTCAACATAAGTCGTGGATTTTTTAAAGAATATTTTTTGGGGGTCACAATAAGGCGTGGATTTTTTAAACAATATTTTTTGGGGGTCAACTAAAGGCGTGGATTTTTTAAAGAATATTTTTGGGGGGTCAACATAAGTCGTGGATTTTTTAAAGAATATTTTTTGGGGGTCACAATAAGGCGTGGATTTTTTAAACAATATTTTTTGGGGGTCAACTAAAGGCGTGGATTTTTTAAAGAATATTTTTGGGGGGTCAACATAAGTCGTGGATTTTTTAAAGAATATTTTTTGGGGGTCACAATAAGGCGTGGATTTTTTAAAGAATATTTTTTGGGGGTCAACATAAGGCGTGGATTTTTTAAAGAATATTTTGTGGGGGTCAACATAAGGCGTGGATTTTTTAAAGAATATTTTTTGGGGGTCAACTAAAGGTGTGGATTTTTTAAACAATATTTTTTGGGATTAGTACAAGGCGTGGATTTTTTAAACAATATTTTTTGGGGGTCAACTAAAGGCGTGGATTTTTTAAAGAATATTTTGTGGGGGTCAACATAAGGCGTGGATTTTTTAAAGAATATTTTTTGGGGGTCAACTAAAGGCGTGGATTTTTTAAACAATATTTTTTGGGGGTCAACATAAGTCGTGGATTTTTTAAAGAATATTTTTTGGGGGTCACAATAAGGCGTGGATTTTTTAAAGAATATTTTTTGGGGGTCAACATAAGACGTGGATTTTTTAAAGAATATTTTTTGGGGGTCAACATAAGGCGTGGATTTTTTAAAGAATATTTTTGGGGGTCAACATAAGGCGTGGATTTTTTAAAGAATATTTTTTGGGGGTCCGTCTGTTGATGTTAAATTGTAAACAAAGTACAGGTCGCATTTATAATCCGATTTGGATGAAATTTGGCACAAGTGACTTATTTGGCTCACGGACGAACCCTATTGAATTTGAAGAAAATCGGTTTAGATTTAGATATAGCTCCCCTATATATAGTTTCGTCCGATTTAAGGTAAATGGGGCGCCGAAGTCCCTACATATCTTTCGATTTGCACGAAATTTGGTATAGAGTACTGATGTGTGCTAAGTTTCGTGAAAATCGGTTCAGATTTCGATATAGCTCCCATATATAGTTTCATCCGATTTAAGGTGAATAATGTACCAAAGCCCCCAATATATTTTTCGATTTGAAAGGAATTTGGCACAGCGTAATGAATTAAGTCTAGAACGATATGTTTTAAATTTCGTGAAAATCGATTCAGATTTAGATATAGCTCCCATATATATTATCGTCCGTATTTATGTAAATGTTGCACCAAAGTCCCTATACATTCTTCGATTTGCACGAAAGTAAGTCTAGAAAGATGTGTGCTAAGTTTCGTGAAAATCGGTTCAGATGTAGATAAAGCTCCCATATATATTTTCGTCCGATTTTAGGTAAATGGTGCACCAAATTCCCTATATATCATTCGATTTGCACGAAATTTGGCACAGTGTACTGAATTAGGTCTAGAATGATATGTGTTAAGTTTCCTGAAAATCGGTCCAGATTTAGATATAGCTCCCATATATATTTTCGTCCGATTTAAGGTAAATGGTGCACCAAAGTCCCTAAATATCTTTCGATTTGCACGAAATTTGTCATAGTGTAATGAATTTGGATTTGAATATAGCTCCTATATAGTTTCGTCAGATTTTAACCTCGCAAAAATCAAATGTCAAAAAATCGCAAAGAAAGAGAGCACTTTTAAATGTCGAATATATTTGACAAAAACACTGAAAGTAAAAGGTGCACCAAAGACGCAAAGTTAGGCCGTTTGCTACACAATTTTGAACAATGTACTGAATTTAGTATAGCGTACTGTGTGCTAAATATTGTAAGATATATTTAGATAGAGCTCCCCTATATAGCTTCGTCCGATTTTAAGTAAATGGTTCACTAAAGACCGAAAGGTAGGCCGATTGATACAAAATTTTGCTCAACTTACTGAAGTTAATATAAACTAATGGGAAAGCTTTGAAATCGGTTCAGATTTGGATATAGCTTCTATATATATTTTCTCCCGATTTTAAGTACATGCTGCAGTATATATATATATATATATATATATATATATATTTAAATTGATTTACATCATCTTGTTCCATTGTAAGAAGCTACCATATATCAGACCGAATTAAATATTTAGTATAGGTTGCAGAATGGCATGTTTATGGATCCATTTTCATGTTAATTGTCCTTCAAAAATTCGACGTCTGTTAGGATTCATCTGTTGAATATACCCAAGGTGGTAAAGGGTATCATATATTCGGCCCCGCCCGACTTTACTACTTTCCTTATTGGTTTAAAGGTGGATTTTTTAAAGAATAGTTTTGCAAAAGTCTATAAACAATATTTGTCAAAGGTCAATCCACAAGCCGTGGATAAAAGATTGATTTTCAAAAGATTGCGGATATGTGGAAGATTCCTATATGAGATAATTGCCTTAGCAAAATTGGAAAAAAGTCTGGTCTTTTAATATTCAGCTACTTTAAATGCCGCTTCCTTTTTTATCACAGATCACAGATCTTAATGGAAATATTTAATAGTCCTGTATTCTGGCACCTGATCAACTCCAATCTGAGAATCGGAAACCATTAAAGACTTTAAGTGTTTGGCAAATGAATAAATCTCTCATTAAATTAGCTAGGGTCATAAAACAGTGGGAGTTGTTCACATTGCATTTATTGGCAAAAGCATTGCCAAATAAAAAATCGAAACCGGTTTTAAGTTCGATGATGAAATTAATGCAAATTTTTAATTTATGTTAATACAATACAAGAAACTGATATATATTAAAAATTAAATCAAAGTGACGAATTGTTAAATGGAAGAAAATTAATTCAGAACAAACAAAAGATTCCCCCATATAATTAAATTAGGGTGGAGTCGGGCTTAGAATGAGATATTGGAGGAGAGATAAAACTTGTTTCGAATGTGAAGTGTTAAAATAAATTGTGTGATGTTTGTGTCTTAAGTCTTTTGTTTTGATATCATTATTTATAGAGCAGGTGATAACTTATCTGCGATAAATAGTGCAAGCAGGCTTGCATTTTTTAAAGAATATTTTTCAAGGGTCTATAAAAAGAGGGGATTTTTTAAAACAAAATTTCTTCAGGGTTCTATTAAAGGCGTGGTTTAAAAAAATATATTTTTCAAATGCGTGGATTTTTAAAAATATTTTTAAGGGTCTTCAAAAGGATTTTTAAAAATATTTTTTTAAGGGTCTATCAAAGGCGTGGATTTTTAAAAATATTTTTAAGGGTCTATCAAAGGCGTGGATTTTTAAAAATATTTTTTAAGGGTCTATCAAAGGCGTGGACTTTTAAAAATATGTTTTTAAGGGTCTATCAAAGGCGTGGATTTTTAAAAATATTTTTTAATGGTCTATCAAAGGCGTGGATTTTTAAAAATATTTTTTTAAGGGCCTATCAAAGGCGTGGATTTTTAAAAATATTTTTTTAAGGGTCTATCAAAGGGGTTGAATTTTAAAAATATTTTTTAAGGGTCTATCAAAGGCGTGGATTTTTAAAAATATTTTTTTAAGGGTCTATCAAAGGCGTGGATTTTTAAAAATATTTTTTTAAGGGTCTATCAAAGGCGTGGATTTTTAAACATATTTTTTAAGGTTCTATCAAAGGCGTGGATTTTTAAAAATATTTTTTTCGAGCATAACTAGAAAGCGTGGATTTTTAAAAATATTTTTTTAAGGGTTTATCAAAGGCGTGGATTTTTAAAAATATTTTTTTAAGGGTCTATCAAAGGCGTGGATTTTTAAAAATATTTTTTTAAGGGTCTATCAAAGGCGTGGATTTTTAAAAATATTTTTTTAAGGGTCTATCAAAGGCGGGGATTTTTAAAAATATTTTTTAAGGTTCTATCAAAGGCGTGGATTTTTAAATATATTTTTTTAGGGGTCTATCAAAGGCGTAGATTTTTAAAAATATTTTTTAAGGGTCTATCTAAGGCGTGGATTTTTAAAAATATTTTTTTAAGGGTCTATCAAAAGCGTGGATTTTTAAAAATGTTTTTTTAAGGGTCTATCAAAGGCGTGGATTTTTAAAAATATTTTTTTAAGGGTCTATCAAAGGCGTGGATTTTTAAAATTTTTTAAAGCATATCCAAAAGGCGTAGATTTTTAAAAATATTTTTTAAGGTTCTATCAAAGGCGTGGATTTTTAAATATATTTTTTTAGGGGTCTATCAAAGGCGTGGATTTTTTAAAATATTTTTTCAGGGACCTATAAAAGGCGTGGATTTTATAAGATATTTTTTTCAGGGGTCTATCAAAGGCGGGGATTTTTTAAAATATTTTTTCAGGGGTCTATCAAAGGCGTGGATTTTTAAAAATATTTTTTTAAGGGTCTATCAAAGGCGTGGATTTTTAAAAATATTTTTTAAGGGTCTATCAAAGGCGTGGATTTTTAAAAATATTTTTTAAGGGCCTATCAAAGGCGTGGATTTTTAAAAATAGTTTTTTAAGGGTCTATCAAAGGCGTGGATTTTTAAAAAAAGTTTTTTAAGGGTCTATCAAAGGCGTGGATTTCTAAAAATTGTTTTTTAAGGGTTTATCAAAGGCGTGGATTTTTAAAAATATTTTTTTAAGGGTTTATAAAAGGCGTGGAAAAATATTTTTTTAAGGGTCTATCAAAGGCGTGATTTTTTTTAATATTTGTTTTAAAGATCTATTAAAGACGTAGATTTTTAAATTTTTTTAAGGGTCTATCAAAGGCGTGGATTTTTAAATTTTTTTAAGGGTCTATCAAAGGCGTGGATTTTTAAAAATATTTTTTTAAGGGTCTATTTTACCCATTTTTGTTTTTTTTTTCGTTATTCAACATATTACAATTAATATGTCAAAACTGTCTACAATTATTACAATTACACCACAATTCGTTATACAATACCCCCATACCGCTATTGGTTACACATAAAGGATGAAATATATTTGAAATGGAAACCCATAACCATTCCACTGAACATTTGAGAGATATTAAATTTCATTTATGCAGAAAATCCAATTAGATCATCACCTACTACCCACAAAACCGAAGACAGTAAGAAGCCAATCTCACAAATTTACTTTAGTCTCAGCATTACAATTAGAGCCGACATCAAAAACTAAAAATATACTAACTGAAGCGTTAATAGGAATGGGGAAAAAACTACATTTGACAATTTAAGTGGCTTACATATTGGCTGGCGGTTGTAAATTGTTGTGTTGCTATGGCCGAATGTTTTACAAACGAAACTGTTAACATCTTCTCATATGACAGGGGTGGTAATAACACAAACATCGGTAATAATAACACCCATTTTTGTTAAGGCTGTTTTCTTTCTCCTATTGCTTTTTCATTTAAACATTATGCAATTCCAAAAAGAAATGAAATTACAAGATTTGAAAAAATATATTTTTATCCAAAATCCACACCTCATCGTATCCCCTAAAAAATATTCTTTAAAAAATCCACGCCTTATGGTGGCCCCTAAAAAATATTCTTTAAAAAATCCACGCTTTATGGTGGCCCCTAAAAAATATTCTTTAAAAAATCCACGCTTTATGGTGGCCCCTAAAAAATATTCTTTAAAAAATCCACGCCTTATGGTGGCCCCTAAAAAATATTCTTTAAAAAATCCACGCTTTATGGTGGCCCCTAAAAAATATTCTTTAAAAAATCCACGCTTTATGGTGGCCCCTAAAAAATATTCTTTAAAAAATCCACGCCTTATGGTGGCCCCTAAAAAATATTCTTTAAAAAATCCACGCCTTATGGTGGCCCCTAAAAAATATTCTTTAAAAAATCCACGCCTTATGGTGGCCCCTAAAAAATATTCTTTAAAAAATCCACGCCTTATTGTGGCTCCTAAAAAATATTCTTTAAAACATCCACGCCTTATGGTGGCCCCTAAAAAATATTCTTTAAAAAATCCACGCCTTATGGTGGCCCCT
>NW_026878983.1:0-25429 GCF_032173495.1 Musca vetustissima
GAACCAATTTATTTAAGATAGGCATATAAACTATATATTAGTTCAGAGGTATGATTACTTTTGATGCTATAAATTCAACCGCCCCCCCCCCTCTATTGCGTCGCGCCAATTTTTATATAGATGATGCGTATTTGTCACCAAGTTACTCAGACAAATTATGAAGTTGGAATCTGTAACCCATCTTAATAGATAAGCATAGAAATGTAATATTATTTCAGATGTACGATTACTTTCGATGCTATAATCTATATCCACGCGGAATTTTTAAAGTGTATATAGTTTATGTTATTTCCCTGGGATGGTACGACATGCGGTGAAAATCTCAGTAAAATCGGTTTAACGGTTTTTGAGTCTAGAAGCGAAACATTTTTTATTTCCTTCATGTAAATTATTTAAGTGCAACGGAGAGTGCATTTTCCCCCAATGGTTCCACGCTCAATTTTGTATGGATGATGTGTATTAACACCTACGTCATTCAGACAAATTTTAAAGGCGGTACATGTAACGGTTCTTAAGATATACGCACATGTTCAGAAATTTTGAGGTATGTTTACTATTGATGCTATAACTCTGCATCCACGCGGATTTTTAGAAGTTTATATAGCCTATGTTACTTTCAGGGCATGCCCCGACACACATCCTCACGACACACATCGGTAACATACAAACAAACAAATTTTTTTCTATTTTATATATATAGATGTTATTCCTAGAGCATGTAATGACGTTCTGTGAAAATCGCAGTCAAATCTTTTCTGCATTTTTAGAGTCTAGAAACAAAATAATTTTAATTTTTAATATGCTGATTTTTAAAATGCAGTAAAAAGTGCATTTTCCGTTGATCGTACCAGGCTCATTTTTGTATGGATGGTGTGTATTCACACCTTCGTTATTCAGGCAAATTTTGAAAACGGTATCTGTAACCGTTCTTAAGATAAACGCATATTACATGTTCAGAAATTTTGAGGTATGTTTACTATTGATGCTATAACTCCGGTTTCAGCGGTTTTGGCGTCTATCGGTAACATACAAACAAACAAACAAATTTTTTCTATTTTATATATATAGATTATAGTAACATGATATTAGATGTGGAAATATGAAATATTATTTTTTTTTGTATTCCCTTTCCGCATATGAAGCAGCGGGCATTTTGCTAGTTAAAAATATAAATAACACATAGTTCGGTGTATAACTTATTCCATTCAATATGCATAATTTGGTTTTATTTTAACACCAAAAAGTTTGAAGCCGTAATACATATTGGTGTTATTTTAATGCTCTAAAAATAATAAACAACTCTCTCCCTCTCTCTCTTATTCTCTATCTTTCAATCTCCATAAAAGTATTTCATAATGGAATAGATTTAATACTTTTTTGGATTTGCTATATATAAACACCGGCTCGGCATTAAAATTAAACTAAAACTTTTTACCGTGTATATATACTTCCAGTTCTATTGCAAAAACTCCTTCTAGTTTTTCATACAGTAGAACTCGATCTACTGCCCAAAACAGCTATCCGAGGAGACCAACATGCGGTTTGACAAGCAACAAAATGTGTTGTTGACTAGACAGTTCCTTCTACGTGGTGGCTGTTCCACCTCCGCGAGACTTTCTTCAAGTATAGTGAAGGTATCCAAAACGTCTTCAATCGGCTTCCGGAAAAGCTGGACTCTAACAGGCGGTCTCCGAAGCACTGCTACAGAGTATAATATGCTCCTGCAACTTTGGACAGTGTTTACTTATTATACAACTAAGACCTGATACAACAATGTTCTAAATAGTTGCAATTCCTGCATTTAAAGTCCTCACGACACACATTCATTTATTACGAACCCACAAACATCAATCATCAGAACGTGAAACATCGTCTGCACAATATTTTTGTGAGAAGGAATTAAAGGCCATAAAAATAGTTTTTTTTTATCAATTAATATATATTTCGGTATTAGAATCGCCATAATTTATAATTTTGTAGAATAATAATCATTGAATCAAATCAAAATACATTTATTTGTTCATCATGCATATTGTGCTTCGCCTTTGGGTGATCTTGTTGGCATTTTGGGTGGTGGATCAGGAATATATGCCCGCGCAGCCCGAGGCAACAATGGTTGTTTGATGACATCACTAGGCAATGGAACTCGGTAATTAGTTTCGTCCTCTCCTCCAAATCCAAATCTTGCCGATGCCATATTTAAAACAGCAATCATTATCATAAATATTAAAAATATTTGCATTTTGAAATTAATCGGTCTTGGCGCACAGTCGACCAACCAATAGAATTGCTGCGGAGAATTGCGATTGCAAACAAATCTTTATGGTATTTTATGGGTGATAAAGAAAAAAATAAGCTATATTCATTTCTCATATTGTGGTTAAATTCTATGTTATTAATTTACATATTAACCGAACAATATGGCTTGGTGAGAATTAAGTAAAAATAGAAAAATTCTAAACTATTCAAGAGAAAAGGGTTTCAAAAATAGTTCTGATGGTATCCGTTTCAACGATTTGTTTTTTTATTCCGAAATGAAAAGAATTATGAGTATATAGAAATATAATCCAAAACGTAAATTTTTAAAACAGCTTTTTCCAAGTGTTCACGTAGCAAACATAGGTTTCGTATAATAAAGGTAGTGAATGCCTTTAGTTAAATAGGGATATATTTTATATACGTATACAGTCCACTTGAGATAAGACAATTTTCCGGTTGAATATTTGTACACAAGAATAAAACAGTTGCAGTCGTTGCAGGCAGAGGATAAAGAAGCTAGAGATAAACGCCTCGAGTTGGAATATCAAGTTTACGAAAGGTGAATTAGTGGCAACTGCAGAGAAAGCCCGCGCAGCAAAAAATCATGGAAAAAGAGGAGAAGGATGGTTGGTTGGTTAGCTGGCTTGTTACAGAACGGTTGTTCCATAAGCCGAGCTTAAAAAAGATTTCCAAGCGCGTCGGTCTTGTGGGCAATTCCACCAATTTGAAAGGCCACGTTCCAAGATGTTGTTTTCTACTTGGTCTTTCCATCTAATTCGTGGCCTTCCCCCTCTACGGGAACCATCAGTAGGCTCGTTTTTATATGCCTTTTGAGCTGGGGCATTCTCATTCATCCGCACAACACCGTAGTCGCTGCAGCTTAATACGACTGACTATGTCAATATACGCGTATAAATTGTATAGCTTGTGGTTCATTCGACGTCGATATTCACCGTCAACGCAGATTGGCCCGCCTCATCAAGAGCTGCCAAGAGCTGCCTCATCTGTTTCAGCGCCTTGTAAAGTGTGAGTTTGGTCTGGCGGGAGGTGGCCTTGTTTCTAAACTGCTTACTTAGACCAAAGTAGCATCTGTTGGCCATCACAATCATTCTCCGATTTTCAAAACTGATGTCATTCGTTTTATTTATGGTGGTACCAAGGTATATAAAGTCTTTAACTACCTCGAAGCTGTAGTTCCACAGTTGGTCCGAGTCTACTGGACATCTTGCGCGTTGATACCATCAGCTTGGTCTTCTCGCCGTTTACTGCCAGACTCCTTTTCAATTTGTTCAAAGGTGGCTGTTACCTCTCGCAATGTTCGACCCATTATATCGATATCATCGGCGTAGGCGAGTAACATGTGTTGTTTGGTGTACAGAGTGTCATTTCTGTTCACCTTTGCGTCTCGTATGACTTTTTCCAGCAGGATTTTAAAAAGATCACACGAAAAACTTTCACCTTGTCTGAATCCTCGTTCGGTATTGAAGGGCTCCGATAGGTCTTTTCCTACTTTAACAGCTGACCTTGTGCTGTTAAAGTTATCCTGCATAGCCGTATTAATTTTGCAGGAATGCCGAACGCAGACATGACTTTAAACACCTCTGAACGGATAGGGCTGTCGAATGCGGCTTTATAGTCGACAAATAGGTGGTATGTGTCGATGTGTTTTTCGTGGGTCTTTTCCAGGATTTGGCGCAGAGTGAAAATGTAGTCAATGGTGAATTTGCCAGGTCTGAAGCCACATTGGTATTGTCCAATGATGTCATTGAGCATTGGCTTCAATCGTTCGCACAGCACACTAGATAGCACTTTATATGCGATGGGAAGGAGACTTATTCCTCTATAATTGGCACATATCGTCTTGTCTCCTTTTTTGTGCACGAGACACAGAATGCTGAGGTTCCAATCATTGGGCATGCATTCATCTAGCCAAATTGTACAAATCAGCTGGTGCATGCTCCTGACCAGCACCTGACCACCAGTCTTGAATAGTTCGGCTGGTAACCCTTCGGCTCCTGCTGCTTTGTAGTTCTTAAGCCAATTAATTGCTTTTATGACCTCATCTTGGCTAGGTGGTATATACTCTATACCATCATCTCTTATTGGCTCTGGAGTATCTTCTTCAACGCCACTATTTGATACCAGAAGCTTTTCAAAATGCTCCTTCCAGATCCTCAACACGCTGTCTGTATCTGTCACCAGGTTTCCTTCTTCATCTCTACAGGTGGATGTGCCTGCACCAAAGCCTTCGGTTTGGTGTTTTACTCGTTGCTAAAATTTCCGGACTTCATTCTGGCTCCTGTACATCTCGATTTGCTCACGCTCACGTTTTTCTTGTTCTTTCTTCTTTTTTCTGAAAACACGTTTCTCCTCTCTCCTTTTTTTCCCGATAATTCTCCATCACGTTACGTGGTGCTACTGTCTGCAGGGTTGCCCTATACGCTGCGTTTTTCACATCAGTAGCATTACGACACTCCTGATCGTACCATGGGTTTCTGGTACCCAAGTGTTGCTTTTGCTGCAGTTTGTAGGGAGTGGGCAATTCTTTGCCATTGTGCTTCTATACTACTATCGGTACAAGAAGTGCTTTCTTCAAGCAGATGGGTAAGTTGAGCGGAGTAGGCCTCGGCTTCCTGTTGTGTTTGCAGCTTTTCGACGTCGACTTTCCGTGTTGTATTAGATCGAACCTTTACTGCTACATTAAGACGGGTGCGTACCTTGGCTGCCACAAGGTAATATTCGCTCCACGGATCGATCGGACGTCTAAAACACTGGATGAATGCCTTCCGTCTATCACAACATGATCAATTTGATTTCTCGTTGATTGATCAGAAGAGATCCAGATGGCCTTGTGTATATCGAGATGCTTGAATCTGGTGCTGCTAACTACCATGTTTTTTGCTGCCGCGAAGTCAATCAACCTCATGCCGTTGTCGGATGTTTCTTCATGAAGGCTGAATTTTCCGACGGTGGGGCCAAAGATATTTTTCCTTCCGATTTTTGCATTAAAATCTAATGTCATGGCCAGGGCAACGGTCAAATGCTGTTTCTAGCAGCTCGTAAAATATGTCTTTGGTCTGTTCATCTTTATCTTCGGTCGGATCATGGACGCAAATGAGACTGAAGTAGAAGAACTTCATGTCTCGTTTCATGGCAGCTATAATACAGGACGTAATCGTCTGATTTACTTACGCCTGTCCCTTTCCATCGCATTTCCTGTAAGGCAATAATATCGGCTTTGTACTTCTTGAGTACATCCGCCAAAGCGAACACTGCGCCTGTTCTGTACAACGTGTGCACATTCCAAGTGCAAATTCGCTAATCGTGGTCCTTTATATGTTTGCGGGGGTCGTCAACTTTAGGGGTTGGTTTTCTTTTTCTTTTTCATAGTAGGTTGGGTTTTCCGAGAGTGGGCAACTAACCCGACGCCTCAACCCATTTTTGTTTATAGTTCTTATGGGTGAAATCGCGGCACATATTAGTTCACTATTTCATCGGGTGATGAGAATAGCACCCAGGTGGCACCTCGGGGAGGTCAGTGTCCACAATTGAGATGAAAGAGGTACCAAGATAAGCCTGGTTTTCGACATGTTAAAGCCAATCAGAGCCGTTGCTTGGTATCTAACATCCCCTACGCCACCCAAAGAGGACAACGAACTTTTGAAAAAAACTGACTCTTTCAGAGAAGACTCGTCGAGCAGCAGAGGTGCCAAGCAAGTGGGCAATGTGGCAGACATTATGGCTGCGCACCACACCGCAAAATACAGCGTAGCACAAACAACCGAAGTATAAGAACTCTCTCCGCGAAACACCAAGGAATGTAATACCTTTTACCGAGGGGTTTTAAGAAATATTTTAAGGACTATCACAAACCATAAGGATAAGGGAAGATTGCTGCATTTCCCTCTTCATCATCGTCTCCTTGCCAAGAAACCAGATTAATATGCGTAAAATTGTCGTTATTGCTGTTACTCGCTATACATTTTCTGGACGATTATCCGAAGTGCTCCAAACTTCTCAACAAATGCGCCGTTATTGGTCTTTGAATGTGATGAGCATTGTCATACGACCTATAGTATGCGAGCATACTATATCATAGTCACCGTATGCGGAACATACGACTTAATGTCATTTGTCATTCATCGCAGTTTAAGAAAGCTGCCCATTCCGGTTTAGATCCTTCGGTTGCTGAGAGGAATTTGCGTAAAATCGTCACAGCGACTGCCGTTCGCTACAAGCTGGAGGAATACCCAAAGGTGAGATTCCATACTCTCGAAGTCAAAAGGCTAGTATGTGAGCATAAAATGAACTAGTGAAAAAGGCATTAAGTTCAGCCGGGCCGAACTTTGTATACCCTCCATTATAGGTATACTGATAGTTACTTAGAATGAAAATATAGGGAACATACCAAATAGTATACACATACCAATAACTTATCAGGGTATTGTTGTAAACCACAATGTACACCAAAAACCAATTTCAGCAATTGTTAATGGAGATTTTTCCTAAAAACGCAAAACCTCAAAATGTGTACCGATTTCGACGACGCATGGTAGGATGGAACAAGTGTATAAAATCCCCAAAATACTGTAATTTAAAGGGCAAATTTATATGAGCCCATCTTCAACGTACACAGGATTTTATTTTGGGGCTGTGGTGGAAGCTCTGGTTCAATATTCAAATTTTCATTATAGAAAAAATTGTTGTATTAATATTGATGGCATCGTGTAGGAATTACCGAACCCTTGGAGTTATATATATATATATATGAAATGTTATGCCTAAAAAAGATATTTGGAACCCAATGAGAACGCAAACTGTCAAATTACAGCGAATTTGGTTGAGAAACGCATTCTGGGGCTACCAGGCAACATGGACCTATCTTTATAATTTTTAGAGGATACATTTGGTACTCACAATGAATCCAGTGTCCAAAATTTCAGCGAATTTCGTTAAAAAGTCGCTCAAGAACACCGAAATACCGAAAATTGGGGGTACCCTTATATGGGAGCTATGTCTAAACGTGGACCCACATAGCTCATCTTCGAACTTGACCTGCCTGTACATAAAAGACAACCCTATGAAAAATGTCGGCACCCTATTTCAATTTCTTCAGAAGATAGCGTGATTACAGCAGACGGAAGGAAATTGCTATATCGTCCTAAAATTTCACCCTGATCAAGATTTAATATACTTTATACAAACGGAATGGCAAAATTAATATACCATACTACCTATGTGAAATTCTGAAACAAGAAGTCTGAGGAATATGAATTGAAGCTATATATTGGGTTTTATATTCGACAGCTTATTTGCGAAAACTTACAATTATTTGTGAGAAATAGTAACAAAGTCCGTATGTCGCCAAAAGCTGCTGCACAAACACTTTTTGCCCTGAAAAAAAAAATGCATGTGTTGTTATGGCGCCAATTTTCTGTTGAATTTCGTAGCCCAACGAGGACTTTGTTTGACCTGTTCTTACAGTGGTTTTATAAGCGTATGATTACGAATTAAAGATCATAAAAATATTATTTTATTAAATAATAATGTATTTTTAAGTAAAATAATCCAATGTTTTCCAATTTTGCACTATAATAATATTGAAATAAAAACAAAATATATTTATTCAATAGTTATGCCTGTAATGGATAACATTTCCGCGATTTTTTTTGATACCCTCCACCATAGTATGGAGGGCATATTAATTTTGTTTTTCCGTTTGTAACTCATCGAAATAATCATTTCCGACCCTATAAAGTATATATATTCTTGATCAGCGTAAAATTCTATGACGATCTAAGCATGTCCGTCTGTTGTAATCACTCTAGCGTCTAAACGAGTTGAGATAGATCGCCAAAATTTTGCACAGAGTCGTCTTTTGTCTGCAGGCAGGTCAAGTTCGAAGATGGGATTTATCGGTCCACGTTTAGGCATAGCTCCCATATAAGGGTACCCCCAAATTTTCGGTATTTTGGGGTTCTTGAGAGCGTTTTTCTGAAATTTGATACATTGGGTTCTTATTGGGTACCAAATGTCCCCACTAAAAATTATAAATATAGGTCCACTTTTTCAGGTAGCCCCCATATAAGGGTACCTCCCAATTTCCAGTTTTTGAGGGGTTTTGAACGGATTTTTTCATATTGGGTAGCAAATCTCTCCACAAAAAAGTTATAAATATAGGTCAATTTTTTCGGGTAGCCCCCATGTAAGGGCACCCGCAATTTTCGATATTTTGAGGTTCTTGAGCGCGTTTTTCGACCGAATTCGCTGAAATTTGGTATTTTGTAGTCGTATATGGTAACAAACCTCCCCACGAAAAATTATTAATATTCACCCCTTTTTAGGGGTAGTCCCCATATAACCCCTTTTTTATATTAAAATAAAATTGGTATATACCGGTAATTAATTAGGCATAGCCCTCATATAATGATATCCTCAAATAATCACTATTTCCTACACTATGTAATCAATATTGGTCCCCCTTTATGCATACCCTTTGTTATCTAAATTACAGTCGTTTGATTTATCAGTATCATGATTTATCAGTATCAGTCCACTTTTTGGATCTTACAGATTTTAGGAAAAATCACCATTACAAATTGCTGAAGTTTGTATTTGGTGTACATAATAGTTTACATAAATCGATTTGTAGAAATATCGGTATATGCCCACTTTTTGGTATGTTCCCTATATTTTCATTGCATGTATCTGTCAGTATAACTATGGTGGAGGGAATCCAAAGTTCGGCCCGACCGAACTTAACGCTTTTTCACTTGTTTGATATTCTTGGTGGTGGCGTAGCCGATGGTAACATTGGTTTTTCGATTACATCGATAGGCATGGGAATTCGATAATTCATTTTGTTTTCCGTTCCAAGTCCAAATTTTGCCGATGTCATATTAAAATGTTTCAGAGAGTTTTTCAACCGGCATCCCGGGTGAGAATCTTGGGTTGCTAAGAGGAATTTGCGAAAAATAGCCACTACTGCTGCCGCTATATACCTTCTGGATGACCAAACTGCTCAGTAAATGTGACAGTATTTTTTATGACCCCTGTAGACCCGAGGGTGAGGTATTTTCCCTTTTTTTGAAGATAACTGGCAATCATTAAAGAAAACAGCGGCTAGACTATCTGACATTGGACGGAAGGACGACTGAACGACTATCTTATTAAACGACGTAATTGTGGTTGACCCAAAGCCGTGAGCGTGTTTTTTTAATAGACAGGTTATAAAGCACCCAGAAATATCAGAAAGTTTGCAGATGCCAATAAAAGAGTTGTGAAAAGAATGCTTTTCAAAGTATAAAAAATTACGCTGCGGATGCTTGCGGCTCTAAATGTTATTTTTGTTTGTTGGTGACTATCTTATTAAAAACTAGTAAGAAAAATAGTAAAGTCAGTATGTTTTGTGCATATCGGCCACATTTTGAGTTCTTGGTGTATCATTTACTTAAAATCGGACGAAACTATATATGGGAGCTATATCCAAGTCGGTATCGATTTCCACAAAACTTTCCACATCCTAGGTTATATTTACTTCAGTACGTTGTTCAAAATTTTGTAGCATACGGCCTAACTTTAGGTGTTTGGTGCACCTTTTACTAAACATCGAACGAAACTATATATAGGGGCTATTTATAAATCTGAACCGATTTTCAGGAAACACACATGATTCTAGACGTAATTAAGTAAGCTATGCCAAATTTCATGCAAATGGAAAGATGTATGAGACTTTGGTGCACCATTTACATTAAATCGAACGAAAAAAATCTGAACCGATTTATCTCAATTTAAATATGATTCGTTTTTGGGCCAAATAAGTACTTACTTACTTAGCTGGCTTGTTACAGAACGGTTGTTCCATAAGCCGAGCTTAAAAAAGATTTCCACGCGCGTCAGTCTTGTACGCAAGTCCACCAATTTGGAAGACAACTTTCCAAGATGTTGTTTTCTACTTGGTCTTTCCATCTAATTCGTGGCTTTCCCCTTCTATTGGTACCATCAGTAGGCTCGTTTTTATATGCCTTTTGACCTGGGGCATTTTTATTCATCCGCACAACATGGCCTAGCCACCGTAGTCGCTGCAGTTTAATACGACTGACTATGTCGATGTCCGCGTATAAATTGTAAAGCTCGTGGTTCATTCGACAATATTCTCCGTCGACGCAGATCGGCCCGTAGATCTTTCGGAGAATTTTTCTCTCAAACACCCCAAGAGCTGCCTCATCTGATTGCGCAAGTACCCATGCTTCTGATCCATATAATAGCACGGGTAGTATCAGCGTCTTGAAAAGTGTGAGTTTGGTCTGGCGGGAGGTGGCCTTGTTTCTAAACTGCCTACTTAGACTATAGTAGCATCTATTGGCCATCACAATCTTTCTCCGAATTTCAAAACTGATGTCATTCGTTTTATTTATGGCGGTACCAAGGTATATAAAGTCTTTAACTACCTCGTGGTTGTAGTTCTCAAGTTCCACAGTTGGTCCGAGTCTACTGGACGTCTTGCGCGTTGATACCATCAGCTTGGTCTTCTCGCCGTTTACTGCCAGACCCACTTTGGCAGACTCCTTTTCAACTTGTTCAAAGGTGGCTGTTACCGCTCGCAATGTTCGACCCATTATATCGATGTCATCGGCGTAGGCGAGTAACATGTGTTGTTTGGTGTACAGAGTGTCATTTCTGTTCACCTTTGGGTCTCGTATGACCTTTTCCAGCAGGATTTTAAAAAGAACTGTCACTTTGTCTGAATCCTCGTTCGGTATTGAAGGGCTCCGATAGGTCCTTTCCTACTTTAACTGCTGACCTTGTGCCACTTAAAGTTATCCTGCATAGCCGTATTAATTTTGCAGGAATGCCGAACGCAGACATGGCTTTAAACACCTCTGAACGGATAGGGCTGTCGAACGCGGCTTTATAGTCGACAAATATGTGGAATGTGTCGATGTGTTTTTCGTGGGTCTTTTCCAGGATTTGGCGCAGAGTGAAAATCTGGTCAATGGTGGATTTGCCAGGTCTGAAGCCGTATTGGTATGGTCCGATGATGTCACAAATAACTGACTTATGCCAAATTTCATGAAATTCGGATCATAAATGCGACCTGTACTTTGTTTACAATTTAACATGGACAGACAGACGGACGGACATGCATAAATCGACTTAAAAAGTGATTCTATGCTTATTCTCACAAGGAACCATGTGTCTATTTCGTTTCCTTTTGCCTGTTAAAAACATATGCACAATGACATAATACCCTGTACCACAGTGTGGTATAAAAATTCTGGCCGATTTTACGTATTTATAATGTGCTTCTTACGTTGGTGGTAATTCAAAACAAATGTTTTTTTTAAGCATAAAATATTCCAAGAGCCACTGTGAATATCCTGTACACCTGTTTTGACATTCCCCTTACAGTGTTGTATTTTCATTTATTCCCCAATTAGAAATACAACAATGTAACCAAAACATCTGTAAACTAATACCGTTATCTTGTCATATCATGTTATACAGTGGTGGCGAATGACAGTTACAACGCATGCGCAATACTTACCGTTACCAAAAAATGCCTACTACCTATTAACATGACATATTCCTACACTCACTCTCATTGAAACGCATCAAACGAGAACATCTGGTTCAGAAGAAGAAAAGAAAAAAAAAATAGAACAACCGAAAATAGCCAAACATTTAAGAATGAAATTTTAGTAAAACAAAAGGTAAAAGAGAAATAAAATAACAAAAATAAAGAGAGCTTTATTGTTATTGCTCTCCTGGTACGCACACACACACACACTCACGCAACAGAGTAGAACAAAAAACGTTGGTATACAACATTTTGACGTGAGTTGAACGAAGTGGAACAAACAGGAATAAGTGTGCGAAAGTGAAGGAAGAAGAAGCAGCATACAATTCAAAGCAAACACGTAGACAAATGAGAACATTTTTTCACATTGACAAAAAGACGACAGCCACAGACGGTAGAGAACCACACATTCGAAAAAAGTGCTATACAAAAAAATTAGTGAAGAAAATCGAAAATAAAAGATTTTTACGAAAATAAAATCCTGGAATAAAATAACGGGATTTGTTTTTTATAAATAAAATAGTTTTAAATAAATAAAAAAAAGTGTTTTACAAAAGAATAACTCGAAAATAGTTTAAAAGAAAAAAGTATCCACTACGAACCCCCTAACATATGCTTTAAATTTTGTGTAACTTTATTCAATCATTTTTTCTCCACGACCTGCTGCCTATCGAAGCTAAGAAATCTAAACGCACAGCTTTTTAAATAACTTACAACATAAAAAAACTCAATAAACATATTATAAAGTTGAAAAAAAAAGGAAATTAAAAAAAATCTGCTGTCCCATAAACCTGTAAGGAACCGAGAAAAAAACCTTTATCAACGAAGTAAAACGAGACGACAATTATTATCGATTTATGTATCTGTTTATGGATGTGGCTGGCACAGAAGTCCAACAGGAATATTAGCAGTTAAAAAACAGACAGACATACCGACTCACACACACACTCATACAACAGTAATTCTGCTACGTCTCTCAACGTCGTCATACGCCAACAACAAAAACAACAAATATTATTAGTACGCAGTCATAGTCTGCCGCCAATAGCCAACCAACCGACCAGCCAACATTCACAGCCGTACGTACGCCGAACAACAAACGAAACCAAGTGTATATCACTGTTGTAGACATCAGTCAGTTGAGATATACAGACACTCGGCAACACATACACACGCATAAGCATACCAACACACACACATACAACATTGAACAGAATACAACTTTGGGGAAAAGTCAGCAGCCAAGTCAAATCAAGTCATTGCAAAAGAAAACATCATCTGTACGACTAAGAAAAAAAAACGTTTTATTTCCATTTGCCTTGGTCTTGTCCGTAAGGGTTATAACAGGAAATTCTCCAACAACAAAGTTAACTACAAAAGAAATCTGTATTTATAAGAAAAATATTCAAATTTAAACAAAAGAACGAAACAGTGTCTAAACAAATTTGCTGAATATTTTTTATGAGTGTGAATTTTTTCACTCTCCCTCTCTCTCTCTCTGTCTGTATATCTGCCTCTCACTTTTCCCCACACTAATACGGTTTTGTGCCTAACAGTTAAAAACACAACAACAACAGCAACTACAATAAAAGAAAACAGTATATGCATAAAAAATAAAATAAAAAATATATAATAACAGAGAACTGATAACCCCAATCAAGCTGCTGCTGCCGCTGGTGGTGTTGTTGTTGTCGTTTCTGTTGTTTGCCCCAGTGTGTGACATAGAAACCTATTCTTTTTCTGGTTCATCTTAATTACAAACTGTTCCAATTTTTCTTCAATTTTATAACCAGAACAACATTTCAAATACCTGAATTGCCGAATTGCCAGTGAAAAGGAGACAACAAAAAAGACAAGCAGGAGTACCTAAAATAAATTTGGAAATTCGCAGGCAGCTGTAAAAAAAAGAAAAACAACAAAGGTATGTTTTTAAATTTTGTGTATTAATTTTTGATGGATAGTAGGTTATAAGTGCGTATGGGAAATCGCATTACTTATACGTTTGTACCAAGTTGAAAAAAAAAAATATTCTGTTGAAATGAACGTTTTTCAATGTATCCTAAAAATATGCTAACTATAAAAATTGTATATTTGTTCAATTCGATGCACCAGAAAAATCCGAAAATATCTGCTCTGGTATTGTCAAAAATTGTTGGGCAATTTTGATTTTTAAATTAAGATTATTAAAGTAAAATAACCGCCTATAGGTATTTTATAAATTAGCCGAAAACTAATAATAGACTTGGTTCTAAATTTTAACACGTTACTCTAGACATACACAGCCGTGGTATGAAGTGGGATGGATAAATCCAATCGGTGAAAATTTTCCTGTTGTACACATTTTATACAGGGTTGCCCATATTCGACGGACCCATGTTTTTTTAAAAAATCAAAGAAAAACTAAAAATTTGGCGGTTGGCAATGCTAATCATTTAATTTGTTCCAATTAGATTTGTGGCCAGTCCAAATCACCACTTTTCGACATCAAACGGGCTGTTCTTGGGGACCTCTCAACACTGGCTCGTACGGCAGCAATATTCTGGGCCAATCGCCTTGGTCGACTTTTATATGGCCTCTTGGGATTAGAAAGAGCCTTACCAATCGAAAATTTTATAAACGCTTAATGGTGTTCTTACAGCCTGTTTTTGTAAAATTCGAAACGAAACAATTCGAACGAATTACTACCAAACCTTTATTTATGTAAAAAAATGTTTCTTGATTCAAAACAAAAATATGTGACATATTTTTTCAAAACCAAGGAGTTTGGTCGTAAGTCACTCGAATTCGTTCGTTTAGAATTTTACAAAAACAGGTTGTTAGAAGACGCACTTCTCACAATTGACTTCTTCTGTTGAATGTAAATTTCAACTATTTCAGAGAGCTCGCGTGGCGTTCATGGTTCATGGTAAAAATTTGCTTGGACTGACGCGGTATGTCATTAAGCGATGTGACATCTCTGTCAAAAGTTATGGCGTTGCCAGATGGGTCCGTCGAATATGGGCAGCCCTGTACATTGAAAAATTTTACCCTTTGTGGGGGGAGAAGAAGGACTTGAAAAATTAGTCCGTTATTCGGGCTTGATCAGCATTTTAGTCGAATCAAAGTGTATATCATCATTAGCCATAAGGCTGTGGGTATAGTCAATGGTCCCAGTTTATGATTAGTCAAAAGTATACTCTTTCCGATCCGATTGGAATTTATATAAAGGTTTATATCTTTATAGTCAATGCCAATATACCTTCCATCATAAGGTGGTATGTAAATTATATGGTGGTATATATAATTTGTCACTCTGCCTGTAATACCTTGAAATATTTACCGCATTTCCCATATTCTTGAAGAATATAATTTCATATCCGTTTTGAAATTAGGATTTGTAAGATAGGGCTTTGAGAATTTGCAAATGCATTGCTACTACGGTGTTTGATAGTGAACTACAATATTCCACGTGTTGGATATTACCTTCATAATTTGGGTAATTTTGGTTTCTTCTATTGTCAATATCGATACACTTTTTAGGGTAGAGGCAATATAACGGTACCTCCCAAATTGTGGGGGTGTTTGGGTCTGATTTTTAGAAAATTGAATGTAATTACGTATTTTAAATTGTTATGAAAATCTCCCTACCAAAAAAATAACAATATTGACTTAGTGGAAGTGATGCAAATGTGGTATAGGTTGGTAATGTGGTATAGTCACTTTTTTTGTAAACTGAAAATTTTAGAATAACTGAAACATGTTCTATAGTTTGCTGTTCTCAAAAAAATAAGATAGCAATGACCTGTTTAATTTATTTAAATCACGTTGAGAATCAGTACCAAAAATAAAATTTTTCATGAAATTGACTTTTTTTCGGTTGAAGTTTAAAAATAATTTTTTGTTTTACGGATGTACTTTAATCGTTATTACTAAAGCATTAAAATAATCAGTATGAACTAAAAATCAAATAATATGCGCGATTGCACCACATAATCACCAATTTGGAAAAAAAACTAGACATTTCTTCGGTAAACACAAGTGTAGGTAATGTGGTATACCTTGATTCTGCATGGAAAAAGGCCAGCACTAGACAAAATCTCATTACTATGTGAAACATTTGTACTCTACGAGAGTCTACCATGAATCACAAGGATGAAAAACAAAGGCTATGAGTTTTAACAACTTCTCCATACAAAAATTAAATATTGCCATGATTATATAATAAAAATTAAAGTTGCACTCAACGTATCCGTTAAAAATCTTAACAGACATAAATCTCGAGCTAATTCGCATTCATTAAAAACAATAAATTATATAAGATATCAATTGGAAGTGAAAATTATACTATACCACATTAACATCATGTGGTATACCACATTACCTGCACTTTTTTTAAAATCACTTTTTATGGGATTTCAAATATTTTCTCAAATATCTCTTAAATTGTTAGAATAATATTATTTTCAAATTGATACATGGAAAGACAACACATGTAACATGTTAAGTGTAAATTTTCAATTTAATCGGATAAGAAATAAAAATTTGGCAATCTAAAAACAAATGGGTATACCACATTTGCATCACCTCCTATATGTTTCGGAGTAGGTCCCATAGAACGGTACCTCTTATGGTTTCGGCCCACTTTTGGGAATAGGCAACTGTAACGGTGTCGTCTGATTTCTTTTTTCGTTGGTAATTTATCTAGATACTTTATCTCGAAGGTTTAACTCGATATATGTGCATATAACAATAGATGGCATGATTGTATTCTTGTTATGATGTTAGTATATTGGAATGGCTTGGATTATGACCCATCCAATAACTTGAGTTTGGAAAAAAAATCCCAATAAGGGTTTGGCCTTTTTTGGGTCAAACATACACATTGAAATACCCATTATCTGAAAGTAGTTTATATGATGTTGTAAATAGTACCATATTTATAGGTTTATTGCTATCATATCCTGAAAATGCAAATACCGAAAATTATACAAATTATTATATTTTGGGGCCATGTACAGCATATAGTTACCGTAGGATACGTATTCTTCAAATTTTTGAAACATTTTATAATCACATTTGTAAAAATTGTCACATATTCCTGTAATTTGCTACATTAATATTAAAAAATTTGATTAATAAATTTGTTACGACGAATTGCGTTAATACATATCGAATTAACCTAAATCATATTTCCAAGAAGATTAATGTCGAAATTCGATATTCATAAACTTTTTGTTTATTAAAAGATAATATTTAATATTATTAATATTGAAATTGTATTCATTCGTTTGTCCGTCCGTTCGCTCGTTCATTCATCATAATGTCAACTTTAATAAAGGCAAGGAAATATCGTGTTTCCTTTCTGCTGTGTCTCGCCATGACCTTGTTGTACAAATTGGCCAATGACCATAAAATGTATAATTAATAATAAATCATGACAGTGTATATCTAATGTGTATGTGTGTGCATGTGTATATACAATAACCCGCTGTGCCTTATAAAATATGAAACTAAATACACATATAAAAATGTGTGTGTATATGTGTATGAGATATAAATATGCAAATGATTTCACACACACACTGCGAAAAGCAATGTGGGCGGGTCATAATTGGTATTTCGAAAATACGGTATTATTAAATATTTAACGTATTTATTGTTAATAATAGTGACAAATATAAGTAGCCAAAAAGTATGGGAACTGAAATATGCTAAAAATATCAAAAATTGAGGTTTTTTAGCATTTGGGTGCGTTTTTTTTCAGTAAAACTGTATAATTGTAACATTTGTAATGGAAATGCATATTTTGATAAAGATCGGTCAATATTTAGCGGGTCAAATGAACCCTGACTTTTGTGTGAAAGATGACAAAATTTGTATTCTATGGCATCCAAGAGGAGTGGTTGGCCTTTGAATTGATACCAAATATAGTGATGTATCTACTCAGGTGCTTACGTATTCAGATATTATTTAGTAACCCATTACCACATTAGAGGGCTTTGAAGTTTTTCATGAAGTTCCAGTTATGCTCAAGGACAACGCCTACAAATTTCGGTGATGATCAGAGTAACATTTTGGGATGAAATGGGCCGAAAACTTAATTTTTTTTTGTGTTTTCGAGTCCAGTATAATCCGAAAATCACAACACAACCCACCGTGAAGGTAATCTGGACAAGTAATTAGAAGGACTGTACTGAATATTCGAAAAAGTAAGGAAGAGGTGCTGTTGACCTATAATCGGCCAAGAGGGGGCAAATATCACGAAATATTACTCAGAATCGGAATAAACATCCTCAAAAAGTTAGAGTTCGTGGTAGTTGTGTAGGGTATCGTATGGTCGGCCCGTCCGACTATACTGCTCCGCTCACTGGTTTTTTTTATCATATCAGTGCTGAGAGTATAATTACCCTCCACCAGTATTCAATAACCCATATAAATATCCTTTTTCAAAGGATCTACATCGGTAATTATTTGACAGAAACTATTCCATCCTTTGAGGTAGTCCTGTGAAATCACGCAATATTTAAAACAAAGCTTTGAAAATTTGCACATATGTTAGCTACTAATCCTATATCGGTACCCGTTGTGGTATAGTCCTAATAAAGGATACCGTCTATTTTTTCGGAACTTTCAAGGCTACAACTGCCCGAGAGAATGATAAAATATTTTCCGTCTGTCTCTCTGTCTGTCCATGTTAAATTGTTAACATGGTACAGGTCAAATTTATGATCCGATTTGGATGAAATTTGGCATAGGTCACTTATTTGGCCCAAGGACGATTCCTATTGAAATTAAGAAAAAACAGTTCAAATTTAGATATATCTCCCATATATATTTTCGTCCGATTTAAGGTAAATGGTGCACCAAAGTACCTATATATCTTTCGGTTAGCACGAAATTTGGCATAGGGTACTAAATTAAGTCCAGAACAATGTGTGTCAAATTTCGAGAAATTCGGTTCCACTCTAGATATAGCTCCCATATATATTTTCGTCTGATTTTAGGTAAATAGTGCACCAGTGTTCCTTTATATCCTCCGATTTGCACGAAATTTGGCATAGGGTATTAAATTAAGTCCAGAACAATGTGTGTCAAATTTCGAGAAATTTGGTTCCGATCTAGATATAGCTCCCATATATATTTTCGTTCTTTATATTGATTCTAGAATGATTAGTGGTAAGTTTCGGGGAAATCGGTTCAAATTTATATATATATATATATATATATTTTCGTTCGATTAAATGTAAATGGAGTACCAAATTCCCTATATATCATTTGATTTGCACGAAATTTGGCATAGCGTACTCAATTTGGTCTAGAATTAAGTTGGTTAGGTTCCCATATATATTTTTGTCCCATATATATTTTTGTCCGATAATAACAAGTGTCCGATTGACATTTGCGTTAAATCGATTTGTCTCATTCTCTATCTATCCAAATCAAGAGTCTAATATAGGTTGCAGAATAACATGTTTATGGATTGATCTAAGTCGTCATATTTATATATAGATCATTTTATGTTAGAATGCATCTGTTGAATATACCCAAAGTGGTGAAGGGTATCATATAGTTGGCCCCGTCCGACTTTACTGCTGTCCTTACTGGTTTATATTTAATTTTTTTCTGAAAGCCTTATCTATTTTACTTTCATAGTGGAGAGTAAATAAAATCGGCCGAACTTTTATTTGTTATACCCTACACAGCTTTGTTGTCAGGGTATTTAGCTTTGTGCAGCTCTAGGAGTTTGTAACGCCGCGCAATATTGGTCCCTTTACCGATTGTCGTATATCGACTAGCTGAGTCGATCTAGATATGTGTGTTTGTCCGTGGCGATGCACGCCACAAATATGGACCAATCGTCGCGAAATTTTGCATGTAGGATGGGTGTTAGGCACCCCTTTGTTTTTGGTAATGACCCGCGGATCAAATGCAACCAGACTTTTGCGCGAAGAAAAATTACAACATTTGTATATTATTGCGAATATATTTACTCCTGAAGAACATAGACCCGGGTAGTTGATGGTATATCCAAGAGGACTGGTTGTCCTTTAAGATGTTGTATGTACATGAATGTAAAAGTTATACGTAAATATTTACATTTATTTATCATTTCGCGCCGGTCGCTTTGAAATTTTACACGGAGTTCCGTTTATGCCCAAGAACGGCGCCTATAATTTTCGGAGATGATCAGATGATATTTAGACGTTGAAATAGACTAAAAGGCGAACACAATAATAAGGCGAACATCTCAACATATAACATGGGGAATGGAATCTGGCCAATTAATTAGAATGACTGTTTTGATCGGTCAATATTCAGCGGGTTGAAAATGAAAAAAAGTGCATCTTATGGAGTAAATGTTCACCCGGGGAAAACATATTCTGAAAATATTTTAAGGCAAGAAAGTCTTGCTGTTGATCTCAAATCGGTTAAGATGGTGCATATATTGCGAAATATTGCCCAGGCGCGGAATATAGACCGGTGGAAAGTTAGCGTTCCGTGGTAGTTGTGTTGGGTATCATATGGGCCGACCCGCCCTCTGGTTTATATTTAATTTTCTACAGGAAGACGGATAGATTTTAACTTCAGAGTGGAGAGTAAAAACGTTCAGACGTTGTTTTCATTAATTAAAGGTACATTTTTTTACAAAGATCCCTATCAAAAAGTTTCCATCAAATCAAATACCACTTTGTAGATAATTTTTAATTTGGCCAATAACTCTAACATAGCCTCCTATATAAAGGTTCCTATCGATGTTCGGTATGCGAAATGTCATATGTCTTTTTTCCGGGCGATATGACTATTTTTTCCCGGAGATTAGATACCACTTTGCACATAAATTTGTATATTGACCAATACCTGTGATATAGCCCACATATAAAGGACGCAATCTATGTTCCGTAGGTCATAATAAAATTTCCCCATTTGAGTGTCTGAACTTTTATATTTCGTTTTCTTAGAGGATAAAAAAACTCCAAGCAAACTATTTCTAATGACATAGCCCCCATAGAAATGTCGAGGCCTATGTTCGCGTCCTTATGGTAGAGGTCATACAAATTTAGTCTCAGCCGAACATAATAATGCTTATACCTTCAGCCTTATGGGTTGTAAGGGTATGTACTATTTGCTGTGATAAAAATGTGCCTTATCGAATTATCAGTTTAAGACCGCATCTTTTTTTGGCCAAATTCGTTTCAGACAATTAGAAGTTGGAGTCCGTCAGGCTGGTGCTCCCGATAACCCTCGACGATTACTCGAGAGTTACCGATTTTATCTAAACTCAGAACATCGTAAGATTTTTTTCCAAACTTAAATTATGTTCGAAGTTGGAAAAAAATCGGCCCACAACTTCTGGTACCTGCAAATTAATTATACCCTCCGCCTTGTGGATAATGAGGGTATACACATTTGATATGACAAAAATGTGCTTCATCGGAATATTGGTCTTAGAAATCACGTTTCTTTGGTCCAAAAAAAATCTGGAGTCTATTTACAAATGCCCGCCCATCTGTCTCTCGAATGGAGTAACCGATTTCATCCAAACTTTTCAGATTTTAATATTTCTTTCAATCTTAGTTCATGTTCAAAGATGGGGAACATAGATCCTCTCCTATATGTGTGCTAAAAATTAATTTTATAATATCATGTGAACGGATCATCCGATTTGAACCAAACTTTGTACAACCTATTATTCTTACCAAGCCTAGAACAAGTCCGACGATGGGATTCATAGGTCCACTCCTTCTGGTACCTCTCCAACACGCGGTCAGAAATTTCAATATTAACCAATTCAAAACCAGTAAGGTAAGTAGTAAATTCGGACTGGGCCGACTATATGATATCCTTCACCACTTTGGGTATATTGTGCATATGTATCGACGATTTATTGATACACGCTATTTGCTACGCCGCGTTGTTAAAAATATAATCTATATGTGGGAGGTATATCTAAATCTGAACCGATTTTCACGAAAATTAACACACATCTCTCTAGACTTAATTCAGTACGCTATGCCAAATTTTGTGCAAATCGAAGGATATATATAGGAACCTTGGTGCACCATTTACATAAAATCGGACGAAAATATATATGGGAGATATGTCGAAATCTAAACCGATTTTCCCGAAACTCACCATGCATCATTCTAGACTCAATTCATTACGCTATCCTAAATTTCGTGCAAATCGAAGGATATAAAGGGTCTTTGGTGCACCACTTTCCTAAAATCGGACGAAAATATATATGGGAGCTATATCTAAATCTGAACCGATTTTCACAAAATTTAACACACAGCGTTCTAGTCTTAATTCAGCACGCTCTGAGAAATTTCGTGCAAATCGAAGTATATACAGAGACATTGGTACACCATTCACCTTAAATCGGACGAAAATATATATGGGAGCTATATCCAAATCTGAACCGATATCCACGAAATTTAACACACATCGTTTTAGACTTAATTCAGTACGCTGTGCCAAATTTCGTGCAAATCGACGGATATATAGAGACGTTGGTGCATCATTTACATAAAATCGGACGAACATATATATGGGAGCTATATCGAAATCACGACCGATTTTCCCGACTCTCATCACTCATCATTCTAGACTCAATTTACTGTTTTACTTGTTATTGAATAGTTGCAGATCAAAAAACTTAATCGATGGGGAATTTGTCCTTCTAGGTTCATAAAATACTCCCCAAGGTTTTCATCTCCATAAGTAATTTTCCGTCCCCATTTTCCATGTTCCATTTTGTGTCAACGTGCTATTAGATAGTAATTATTTTTTTAAATCCTACGATTGAGTTTATATTAGGTTAAATATTCTATAATTATTCCACATACGTCCCGAGGTCAATCATCATCATCATCATCAGCGGAAATGCTTTATTACATGCACATACACAATTTCCTCTCAGTTAAACTTTCACGAAGTGCAAAACATATTAGCCAAACAACTGGCAACAGGATATATAATTAATGACACATTGTGTACGCACATATATAGTCCATTCAGCCGTGGAAAAATGTAAAACAACAACATTTACATAATAATGAGATACGTTTTTCTCTCCCCCTTTTTTCTAGGTATGAGAATAATATCGTAACAAAGTCTTAGAACTTAGATTACCTTGGTGTTCTAAAACATTTACTTCGTGTTTTTTCCCTTTTTCCCTTGCAAAACATTGTTTTTCAATAAAGTAGTCCATTAAAGTGCTAGTTGTATTCCCGCATTTTTATTTTACGCCCCCTCCCCCCTCTTCCTCGTAATATCAATAGACCTGAAGCAGCCAAACAAAGATTCTTTATGGCGGAATCTATTGCATGCCTTGAAATATAATATTCCGCACATAAGAATGTACAGATTCATTTTCTTAGCTTCTCCCATTACGAATAGCAACAACAACAGCGACAACAATAAGAAAATATATAATTATTTTCAATTGTGTTACAGTATGAGGTCTGTAACATCAACATCCTAGACAACAACAACAACAGCAACATCATAACCAAGTGGATATTCAATCTGGTCGAAGTTGAGTTGAGTTGAGTTGGGAAGACAACAGCTGAGGCCAGTCCATGGCCAAATGAAGACAAGAAAGTGAGTGAGTCGAGTGTGAGTGTTAGTGGCGAGTGGTGTGGGAGTATTTGTAAGACATTGAGAGCGTAGGATGATATTATTGATTTTTTTAGCTTGCTTCATCTTGCCTTGTTTTTAGTCCTTTCATGTTGTCATGCTGGTGGTGCCTGTTGTCCAGTTTTCCATTAAAAAACCCACACACATTCAGGTTTTTTTTCGCTCTCTGTCTCTCCCTCTTAAAACGCTGACTTCATTTCATGTATCAACAATATGAAGAAGAATACAAAATGCCAGGCATCTAGTCTGGCCATACAAGTCCACACCACCCTCATCATCCACAACATCACACACCACAAACCAGATTACATCTCGCTGATGGTGATGCCGCTTCTGCTGCTGCTGGTATCCCAGAACTTTGCATTGATAATGATATGAGTTTTGAAAGCAGAAACAATCCTTTTGTAAAATTGTGTATATCGTCTGTCGCTCAATGCATTTTTCATATGGAGGTTGTGGCTTCTATCATTTATCGTTTTTTATTTTGAATAATGATTGTGTATTTATTATTTTTATTCATGATCTAACGAGATGGCGATACCGATGATGATGACATTGCCTTTGTATCGTGTTACTAGGTCACTTTGATGATATGCGTTACGTTTACGATGGGTTTGCTCTGTGGGTAGTTTTTTTTTCCAGGACTTCATATTGGATTTAATATTTTAGTGAACATTTTGCAAAGACCTTTAAAAGCTTATATCGCCTAAAAAGACCGTTGAAGGCTTCTATAGTCAAAAAAGGTCTTTAAAGGCTTCTATCGTCGAAAAAAGGCATCTGTTGCCTAAAAATTACTTTAAAGCTTTAAAGTTTTTATAAAAAATACCTTTTATTGCTTCTATAGTCGAAAATTGGTATTTAAAAGCTTCTATTTTCTAAAAA
Source organism: Musca vetustissima (assembly GCF_032173495.1). Taxonomy (NCBI): domain Eukaryota; kingdom Metazoa; phylum Arthropoda; class Insecta; order Diptera; family Muscidae; genus Musca; species Musca vetustissima. The sequence continues at coordinate 24,341 of NW_026878983.1, forward strand.
GTGCCCTTAAATGCTTCTATTGTCGAAAACGGCCTTTGAAGGATTCTATTGCCAAAAAATTGTCTTTAAAGTCTTCTATCGTCTAAAAAAGGTTTCTATCTTCGAAAAAAGACCTTTAAAGGCTTCTATCGTCAAAAATGGTCTTTAAAGTCTTCTATCGTCTAAAAAGGCCTTAAAATGCTTCTTTCTTCAAAAAAGGTCTTTAAAGGCTTCTATCGTTTAATGAGGGTATATTCACTTTGCAACGGTATAAATGTGTCCCATCGGAATATTGATTTCAGACCCCAATTTTTCTTTGGACCAAATCCGTTTTCGACAATTTGGAGTCGATTTACAAATGTCAATTCGTGTGTCTGTATGCCTGGCGAGTATTCAATTTCAACCGAACCTAGCACATGACAATATTTCTTTTCTTAAGGGGACCCCACCATTCTCGGGGTCAACATTTTTGTTGATATAATTCGAACCTACACGGATTAAAGAATGTCCCTACAAAGTAAAAATCTCAAGAATTCTTGAAGATATATCCGATTTATTGTATCAGCATCAAGTGACGGCTGAAGGGCTTCTCAAACTTTAAACGCGTTTTTCTCTAATTTTTTTTGCGAATGGCGGGCACGATAGCTCAAAAACTAATAATCGAATCGGTTCCAAACTTTGCATCGTTTCTCTGGGAGTGTATAGCTCTCGTATGAACTAGGATAAAGCCAATCGGTGAAGATCTTCCTTATTTTTTAACTTGGTTTTTGGTATAAAATTGGCGATTTTCCAAAAATATTTTTTTTAAAGGTCCACCATTTTGTTAATTTTAGAGCGAAGTCAATAATGCTAGTTCATACGAGAGCCAGACATGTACTCTTTCTAACACCGTTGGAATTTTCGGATTCCGATGTTCCAGTGAGGAGTTATCATGCCCGCCATCAAAAATAAGGACTTTTCTTTAATTACAAAAAAACAACAACAAAACAGTAACAACAAATTTTTGTAAATTATTTTTCTTTTAAATCCTCAAATATATATGTGCAAAGTTACAAACCTCAACAAGCATTGGTATTGATTTACCAGCCCATTGAAAATTTTGAAAAATTA
>NW_026878984.1:0-25409 GCF_032173495.1 Musca vetustissima
TACCCGGAAAAAAAGGACCTAAATTTATAATTTTTAGTGGAGAGATTTGCTAAGCAATAAAAACTCAAAGTACCAAATTTCAGCGAATTCGGTTGAAAAATGCGCTCAAGAACCCCGAAATACTGCAAATTTGGGGGTACCCTTGCATGGGAGCTATACCTAAACGTGGACCTATATAGCCCATCATCGAACTTGACCTGCCTGCAGACAAAAGACGACTCTATGCAACATTTTGGCGTTCTATCTCAATTCGTTTAGACGCTAGAGTGATTACAACAGACAGACGGATAGACGGACATGCTTAGATCGTCATAGAATTTTACGCTGATCAAGAATATATATACTTTATAGGGTCGGAAGTGATTATTTCGATGCGTTACAAACGGTTTTGTTGTTGTTTAACTTCTGGCAACGTGTCGAATGTCAAAGCCAAATTGTCTGAAGATGTATGAACAATTTAGATTTAAAATCTATAACAGGTTTTGCATATAAATTAGTCAATTTGTCTTCATGTCAAGTGTCGACATTTGGTTTTGTGTGTCTTGATTCAAAATGACCAATCGATTTATTTTTCTTGACTTTTGCTTTACCTGTTGACATTGTCTGTCTCTCTGCTATTTACCCAAAAAGAAGATAAGAGACATACATATATATATTAAATAGATTTTCTTTGATATACGAAGATTGTGTACATATGTATAGGCCGATGTTAGAGATCTGATGTTTTACATATACATTAAATGAATTTAAATACGTTGTAAATTTTTAAGATTGTGATGTTATAATAAATGAGATATAAGGTGGGGGAAAAAGAAATTCATTATTTTTATTTGAACTATAGGACTTAATTTAACATGTTTCAGAATGTCCGATTTGGGCCAAATATGCAACGTTTTGTTGTATGATTTGTTGCTATTTTAAAGGTAACTTCACAAAGCCTCTCTCATAGAAGTCCTGCTCTCTATTTGCAAAAAACTCTAGTAGTCGATTTTCAAAATCCTCCCTAGATACCAATTTTTTATCATTAAGGAAATTTTGCTATGCAAGAAAAATATGATTATCGGGCTGTATGGCGGATGCATTAAAACTTCCCAACCTATCTCCCGAAGTTTCTGGCGAGTCACTGTAAATGTGTGTGGCCTAGCGTTGTCCTGGTGCAACACGAAACCTCTCCTATGTCCGTTTCTGGTCAATTGTAAATGGTTTAAAAATGTTTTATGGTCAATTGTTATGTCCAGGACGATGTTACGACTGCTTACGTGCCGGTCAACTTCGATCCAATGCATATTACCATGCGAGGTGCATATTTAACATAAAAAATTCCTGAACGAAATCCACGAAATCAAAATTGCTCATAATTGGTTGTTACAGTATTGGAACCATAAACATCACCCATCCAATTCTACTCGTCTCCTTAATTGTTATCATATTTGTTTCCTGATGACTAAATTACTTGATTTCTATTTTACACATCTGTATTGTAAGACTTTGTAATTTATTTTTACACTCTATGCTTTAATCCTTAAACTATACCATTTATAGACAGTTATAAATAGACTAGACAATAAAATGTTCATTAAGTCAACTAAAGCCATCGGCATTCTTTCGTGATGTTATGCGGCGTCATCCTTTCCACAAAACAACTTTTGCCCTTGTGGGGATTTGTAATGATTTCTTAAGTTCGTATTGCTGTTTTGCCATAACCATTAACTGAACTTTAGCCATTATTGCCATTTATCTTAGAATTTATTAAACATTAGAGAATTTCTTTTGTGAAATTTAAAAGATTTCGTAATAAATTCAATTATATATGCACATCATGGCATTAGTGTGTGACAAAGCTAATGGTTGTTTAAACATATGTTTCTAAATATGTATGCCGTGGAGACAAATATTTATTTTAATTTAAGGGAATGCTTTAAGTCATGTGTCGTCGAATTGACACACAAAACAAAATCGATTCAGTTAATCGACATACTAAAGGGATACCATATATACATTTTCCATAGTATTTTCCAGCATGATTTATACATTTTTGTATGCCCTTAAACCATTTGTCTGATCACTTTTTCCATTCGACTACAAAATCTTCAAAATAAAGTTTTTTTTTAATTAACCGCATGGTTTATAATGATTCGGTTAATATCGGATATAAAAAATACTATGGATTACAAGATGCAAGATCCAAATCGACAGTCTAGAGGCAGACAAAACTGGTCGCTATAAGCGATATTAAAACAATGATTACGACTATATATTGAAATTCCGTCTTTCATGTACCGAATTATCAGCTCACTGTACAATACATCGTATACGTTACATCTCCCTATGTATATTAATTAATAGTAGTTATACGCTCCAAGGGTTTTTTATATAAGTTCTATTTGTTACAAATCATAATTTTAAATAAATATCCAGTAAGGAAAGTAGTAATGTCGGACGGGGCCGAATATATGATACCCTTTACCACTATGGGTATATTAAATGTCTGCACTTCTAGAAAACTCAACTACGTAATTTTATGCTCGATTTTGTACGTTGTGCAAAATTTGATGTCAATCTGACTAACATAAGGAGTTTGATGGCCAATTTACTCAAAATCGGGCGAATATATATATGGAAGCTATATATCTAACCATGAACCGATTTCAACGAAACTTGTCACAGGTTAACTTATACTAATTTCAGTACGTTTTGTTCCTATCAGCCATACATTGGTTCCTTGGTGCGTCAATTACTTAAAATCAAAGTATAATAAAAGGGAGCTATATCTAAATCTCAACCGATTTTCACGAAACATAGCACATATAATTCTGGACTAAATTCAGTACGTTATGCCAAATTTCGTGCAAATCGAAGGCTATACAGGGACTTTGGTGCACCATTTACATGAAATCGGATGAAAATATATATGGGAGTTATATCTAAATCTGGACTGATTTTTATGAAACTTGCAGACATTATTCTAGGCTCAATTCAGTACGTTATGCCAATTTTCGTGCAAATTGCAAAATATATTTGGACTTTGGTGCACCATTTACATGAAATCGGACGAAAATATATATGGGAGTTATATCTAAATCTGGACCGATGAAATCGGACTAAACTATATATGGGAGCTATATCTAAATCTGGACCGATTTTCTCGAAACTTTTCAGACATCACTCTTTGCTCAGTTCAGTACGTTATGCCAAATTTGGTGCAAATCAAAAGATATATAGGGACTTTGGTGCACCATTTACATTAAATCGGACGAAAATATATATGGGAGCTATATCTAAATCTGGACCAATTTTCCCCAAACTTAACAGACATAACTCTAGGCTCAATTCAGTACGTTATGTTAAATTTGGTGCAAAGCGAAAGATATATAGGGACTTTGGTGCACCATTTACATTAAATCGGACGAAAATGTATATGGGAACTATATCTAAATCTGAACCGATTTTCTCGAAACTTGGCAGACATCACTCTAGGCTCAATTCAGTACGTTATGCCAAATTTCGTGGAAATCGAAGGATAGATAGGGACTTTGGTGCCCCATTTACATGAAATCGGACGAAAATATATATGGGAGCTATATCTAAATGTGAACCAATTTCAATAAGGTTCATCCTTGGGCCAAACAAATGAGCTGTGGCAAATTTCATTCAAATCGAATTATAAATGCGACCTGCACTTTGTTTACAATTTAACACCAACAGACGGAAGACGGACGGAGGACATGCATAAATCAACTTAGAAAGTGATTCTATGCATATTCTCAAATGTAACCATGTGTCTATCTCGTTTCCTTTTGCCTGTTACAAACATATGCACAAAGACAATACCCCGTACCACAGTGTGGGGAAGGGTATAAATACTTTTTTACGTCCGAGAGTATATACATTTCGTTTTTCCATATGTGGCACATCGAAATAACCACGAATACATTCTTAGTCAGTGTATAAAGCTTTTAAACTATGCGTATAAATTAAGATTTTCACTATTGCTTAAATAATGTTGAAATTTTCATAGCTCCCTTACACAATCCATCCCTTTAAGATGCACTTCATTCTAACCATTCATTTTCATTAGGCCATAAATAAGCTAAAATGAAGCAACATCAAGATGTTAAATTGTTTTTGAATTGCATGTTTAAATAGCGAACGGATAAATGCACAACCGATTGCTCTCCACGATGTTTACAAAATCATTAACGGCAGCAAAAATAGCTCGAAAATAATTCGAAAGCAATAACCCATGAATATTTCAAGCCCAAAGGAGAATATTTTCAGTTTGCTTCTTGCCGTTTTCTTTCTTTTAATTCTGTGTTTTTATTTTCTACTATAGTGGAATAGTATTGTTATGCAATTATCTTTTTTTGTTGCTGCATAATTTCAAGGGAATGATGCAATAAAAATGATGGACTGATTTCATAGTTGAGAAAAGAAATTTCCTTGAGATACTATTGATGATGCCATGGCCGTTTGTTTTGTGTTTGGTGTTTTTTTTGGTTTTTAGCGTCCATTCAATTGATGGATAATGATTTTTAAATTACGCAAGTTGATGTCTGGATGAATGATAAAGTATAAGCTAGAAGATTTTTTGTTGAGGAAGGTTTCAAACTATTCATTTATATTTCAATATGCGAAATCTCTGCAATAAGTTAGTAAAAATCGACAATGTAAAGATTTAGTTCATACGTGGAGAAATGCAGCTTCCCATTGAAATAATTATGACATCTGCATTTTTTCTTTGACTATTATATACAGTTATTTAGCTATTTATAGGAAAAAGTCACTATAAATTGAATAAGTTCTGTGCATCATTTACTTAATCGGACGAAAATATATATCTGAACCACATTAAAATCTGAACCAAGTTCAACAAAACTTGACACAAGTTAGGCTATACTAACTTCAGAACGTTGCGCAAAAATTTTGTGTCAATTGACCTTACTTTGGGTCTTTGGTGCACCCTTCACTTAAAATCGGACGAAAATATATATTGGAGCTATACACGTTAGACTATACATGGTACACGTTAGACTATACTAACTAGACTTAATTCAGCATGCTATACCAAATTTCGTGCAAATCGAAGGATATATAGGAATTTTGGTGCACCATTTATATAAAATCGAAAGAAAATATAAATGGGAGCTATATTTAAATCTGAACCGATTTTCAAGAAAATTAATGCACATCATTCTAGAGTTAATTCCGTGCGCCGTGCCAAATTTCGTGCACCATTTACATATAATCGAAGGAAAATATTTATGGGAGCTCTATCTAAATCTGAACAGATTATCACGAAACTTAACACGCTTAATTCCATATTGTGTAAATCGAAAGATATATTGGGACTTTGGGGCACCATTTACATAAAATCTGACGAAAATATATATGGGAGCTTTATCTAAATCTAAACCGATTTTTCCCTATTACAATAGGGTTCGTTCCTGAGCCAAATAAATGAGCTGTGCCAAATTTCATTCAATTCGGATTGTAATTGCAACCTGTACTTTATTTACAATTTAACATGGGCAGACAGACACACAGGCGTAGCGCCGGACACGCATAAATCGACTCCGAAAGTGATTCTATGCATATTCTCAAAAGGAACCATGGGTCTTTCTCCACTTGGACAGCTATACTTACAAATAAATTAAGGTATGCCATAGTCTTATACGCATAATATATGAATCCACGTTTTAATTTTATTTTGATATTTCTTATCATTGATCTGCCACTTGGATCCAGTTTATTATATTTAAAAATTTCAAAATCTCATTTCACTTTGTAATGAGGGACCATAGATAGCTTTACAAAACGTCTAAAACATAATTTGATTAATTGAATTTTTAAACCAGTGAGCGGAGCAGTGTAGTCGGACGGGGCCGACCATATGATACCCTAAACAACTTCCACGGAAGTCTAACTTTATGCGATTTTATGTTATGCGCTTGGGCAATATTTCGCGATATTTGCACACTCTTGACGGATTAGAGGTAAACAAATATTACTAATATTCAGCACAGTCTTTCTAATTACTTGTCCAGATTCCCTTCCACGTTTTGTTTTGTGAAGTTCGGCTATCAATTGTGGCCATTGGAGTCGATCTACTCCAAATTACACAACAAATTAAGTTTTCGGTCCACTTTCCCAAAACTATTATCTGATCATCACCGAAAATTATAAGCGTTGTCCTTGACCATAACTGGGACCTCATGAAATGGGATGTGGTAATGGGATACTAAATAATGTCCGAATACATAAGCACCTGTGTATGTGTATTATGTGTAACTCCCATATCCGGGTACATCCGACAATATAATTGGTGTCGATTTAAAGGTCAACCACTCTTCTGCGATATACTATCAACTTTTTGGGTCTATGTCCTTCAAGTGTAAATATATACGGTATAGAATACAAATTTTGTAATTTTTCACACAAAAGTCAGGGTCCATTTGACCCGCTAAATATTGGTCGATCTTTATCAAAATAGGTATGCTTATTCTTTGGTCCTATCCCCTTCTCCCTGTAAAAATTCGCGATGTTTGGGCCATAATTACGGCCTCTGGAGCGACCAGAAGAACGGACAAACATTTAGTATTTGGTCCATTTCATCCCCTAAATATTAACCGATCTTTACCAAAAACAGTAGGGGTCTTCATTGGCCAGAACCCATCCTACATGCAAAATTTCGTGAAGATTGGTCCATAACTGTGGCCTGTATCGTGTTTACAAATTATAATGGACAGACGGACGGACACACATGTCTAGATCGACTCAGCTAGTCGAGATATGAAGATTGGTATACTTAAAGGTGAGTCTAGGACCAATATTTCGCGGCGTTTCAAACTTTTGGGGCTGCACAAAGCTATAATACCCTGACAACATAGTTGTGTATGATATAAAAATTGACGTTCATTTTCGATCCATCCTATTGAATTTCAACGTTTGTATATCCTTCACCACACTGTGGTACAGGTTAATATGCCTTTGGGCATATGTTTGTAATAGGCAAATTTGGCACAGCTCATTTATTTGACCCAAGGACGAACCCTATGAAAAAATCGGTTCTGATTTAGATATAGCTCCCATATGGTATCGGCCCAGTTCGACTTTACTACTTTTCTTACTGGTTTACATTGCGTCTATACGTTTCCATATGTTTGTAATTATTCTCAAAAACTTTATGTTTTCATTACTTAAATATTCAACTATCTATCTACGTAATTTATCAATGGCAAATATATTAAATATCATCAATGAGAATAAAAACCAAACAATGACATTTCATCCGTCATTATAATATGAAATAGTGTGTTGCAAATTACATAAATTTGTTTTAATTTTTAATACAATTTAGTGACAACACATTTTTTCGATAATTTGTTAATTTTACATTATTGTTATTTTATATCGCTCTTCTCTCGGCGGGAAATAACCTATGCTGTTTAACTCAATTGCCCCGAGTATCGGCTGGGTAATCAAAATATACGTTTAATGATGCCAATAAATTTGAGTATCCTAAAAGTTTAAGATGTATTGTTTTGACATTTCATGTTTCCCGTAGTTTCTGTGACTGCAAAAAGATTTCAATTTGAATTTTTCCCATTTCTTCCTTGAACATGACAAATAAGTCAAATGCATCACTTTTTACAATGACTTTAGCAAAGTTTTGTTTTAGATTTGTTTTACCATGCCTGTTTGAAAACAAATGGTCCTTCCGTTTTTTACTTCAGCTGTAGTTTGTGTTTGAAAAGTTTGTAGTCTTAAAGTTCTCCATGTTTGTGATGTATAAAATTATAAATTTCAAATGCAACCTGAACACTAAACTGGTAAAAGAATAACTAAAATTGACTTGATTTAATTAAAAATATGTTTGTTGTCGTGCTTGTCTAGACATGTGGCTGAAATTAATTTTTTTTCAGTTTCATTAATTCGATACTCTGAGTATATTTCCAAATTTCTTTAAATTTTGGTTGCCAAAAAATCCAACACAAATCGATTTTGTTTTTTTTTCTGCCAATAAACCATTCCTCCGTATTACAAAACAGAATTAGTGTGCTTCTAAAGCACTTTATGTATATTCCGATTCCGCACCACTTTATGTATAGTCAACAATTGCATCCTACCAAATTTCGCATTTTTTTTGAGGACCATAAAAATGAAATTGGACGAACATGTGATCTTTATCTATTTGCGAACCGACTTAAATCAATCGAAAATGTCATTCCGTAAGCTATGCTAAATTTCATTTTATCTGGACATGTTTAGAGCCGACATGTTTAGAGCAAATCTCAATCGGACACCCGAAGATTATGGTGTACATAATCTAGTACAAAATAAAAAAAAAATTCGCTGCTGCAAACATAAATTTACTGTGAAAAAAAATAATTTGGGGGTACGTCCCTGATGGGAGCTATATCTAAAACTGAACCGATTTTCACGAAATTTAACACACATCGTTGTAGACTTAATTATATAGGACTTTAGTGCATTATTTACCTAAAATCGGACGAAAATATATATGGGAGCTATATCTAAATCTGAACCGATTTTCCCGAAATTCAACACACATCATTCTAGACTTAATTCAGTACCCTGTACAAATATTCATACAAATCGAAAAATATATAGGGACTTTGGAGCACCATTTACCTTAAATCGGACGAAAACATACATGGGAGCTATATCTAAATCTGAACCGTTTTTCACGAAATTTAACACACATCGTTCTAGACTTAATTCAGTACGCTGTGCCAAATTTCGTGCAAATCGAAGGATATATAGGGACTTTGGTACGCTATTTACCTAAAATCAGACGAAAATATATATGTGAGCTATATCTAAATCTGAACTCATTTTTCCCAATTTCAATAGGGTTCGTCCTTGAGCCAAATAAGTGAACTGTGCCAAATTTCATCCAAATCGGATGACAAATGCGACCTGTACTTTGTTAACAAAAATACATGGACGGACGGACGGACATGCATAAATCGACTTAAAAAGTGCTTCTATGCATATTCTCAAAAGGAACCATGTGTCTATCTCGTTTCCTTTTGCCTGTTACAAACATATGCACAAAGACATAAAAAAGGATTTGTTGAGGGCTACCCGAAAAAAATTTACCTATATTTATAATTTATAGTGGAGAGATTTGCTACCTAATAAGAACTCGACGTACTAATTTACAGTCAATTCGGTCGAAAAATACGATCAGAACTTCCAAAATACCAAAAATTTGGGGGTACCGTTACATGGGGACTACCAGAAAAACTGGACCTATATTATAATTTTTAGTGGAGTAATTTGGTACCCAATAAGAACCCAATGTACAAAATTTCAGAGAATTCTGTTAGAAAACGAGCCCAAGAACCCGATAATACCGAAAATTGGGGGTACCCTTATGGGGGCTATCCGAAAAAGATGGACCTTTATTTATAATTTGTGGTAGGGAGATTTGCTACCCAATAAGAACTCAAAGTACCAACTTTCAGCGAATTCAGTTAAAAAACGCTCTCAAGAACCTCAAAATACCGAAAATTTGGGGGTACCTTTATATGGGAGCTATGCCTAAACGTGGACCGATTTTCTCCATTCTCCAAATTTCATCCAAATTGGATGATAAATGCGACCAGTACTTTGTTAACAGAAATACATGGACGGATTCTGATTCTGATATGATTCTATGCATATTCTCAAAAGGAACCATGGGTCTATCTCGATTATTATTGCCTGTTACAAACATATGCACAAAGACATAATACCTTGTACCACAGTGTGGTGAAGGGTATAAATATCCTATACCACAGTGTGGAGGAGTGTATAAAAAGTGTAGGTCGCATTTATTATCCGAATCTTATTGAAATTTGTGAAAATCGGTTTAGATTTAGATATATCTCCCATATATATTTACGTCCGACTTTTGTGCTGCTTTTTTGTTTGGTGCATTCAGTTGTAAGTTACACGGTGTTAAAAATTGAAGTGAACAACGAGAAAATGCGGTACATTTTAGCCGAAAGCCAAACGGCTTGCAAGTGGTTCCGATACTGTAACAGCCAATTATGTGCAATTTTGGTTTCGCAGATTCCGTTCACGATTTTTTTATGTTAATGATGCACCTCGCACTGGTAGTCCGTTCGTCGAAAATGTCGAAAAAATCGGAGAAATGATCGAAGTTTGCCAGCATGTTAGAAGTAGTAACATCGCCCAGGAGCTAAAAATCGCCCATAAAACTATTTTAACCCATTTAAAATTGATCAGAAACGCCCAGAATTGGCCAACGAGAGAGGTGTCGTTTTCCACCAGGACAACGCTAGGCCACATACATCTACAGTGTCTCGCCAGAAACTTCGGGAGCTTGGTTGGTAAATTTTAATGGATCCGCCACACAGTCGCGACTTGGCACCAAGCGATTATCATATTTTCTTGCATTGCAAAATTTATTTAATGATAAAAAATTGGTTTCTAGGTGTTGGTTTTGCAAATAGAGAGAAGGACTTTTATGAGAGAGTCATTATGAAGTAACCATTAAAATGGCAACAAATCATACAACAAAACGGTGCATTTTTGGCCCAAATCGGACATTCCGAAGCATGTTAAATAAAGGCCCATAGTTCATACAAAAACCAGTAAGGAAAGCAGTAAAGTCGGACGGGGCCGACTATATGATACCCTTCACCACTTTCGGTATATCCAACAGATGAAACCTAAAAGACGTCGAATTTTTAAAGGACCAGGGACAAAATTATGAAAATCTATTATAAGCGTATATATATATATATATATCGGACGATATATATGGAGCTATATCTAAATCCGGACCGATTTTCACGAAACTAAACACACATTCATTAATTCATTACGCAATGCCAAATTTCGTGCAAATCGAAAGATATATAGAGACTTTGGTGCACCATTTACCTTAAATCGGACGAAACTATATATGGGAGCTATATCTAAATCTGAACCGATTTTCTCGAAACTTGGCACACATCATTCTGGACCTAATTCAGTACTCTGTGCCAAATTTCATGCAAATCGAAAGATATACAGGGACTTTGGTGCCACATTTACCTTAAATCGGACGAAACTATATATGGGAGCTATATCTAAATCCGAACCGATTTTCTCAAAACTTGACACACATCATTCTGGACCTCAGTCAGTACTCTGTGCCAAATTTCATGCAAATCGAAAGATATACAGGGACTTTGGTGCACCATTTACCCTAAATCGGAGGAAACAATATATGGGAGCTATATCTAAATCTGAACCGATTTTCTCGAAGTTTGGCACACATCATTCTGAACCTAATTCAGTACTCTCTGCCAAATTTCATGCAAATCGATAGATATAGAGGGACTTTGGTGCCCCATTTACCTTAAATCGGACGAAACTATATATGGGAGCTATATCTAAATCTGAACCGATTTTCTCGAAACTTGGCAAACATCATTCTGGACCTAATTCAGTACTCTGTGCCAAATTTCATGCAAATCGAAAGATATAGAGGGACTTTGGTGCCCCATTTACCTTAAATCGGAGGAAACTATATATGGGAGCTATATCTAAATCTGAACCGATTTTCCCGAAACTCGACACACATCATTCTGGACCTCAGTCAGTACTCTGTGCCAAATTTCATGCAAATCGAAAGATATAGAGGGACTTTGGTGCCACATTTACCTTAAATCGGCCGAAACTATATATGGGAGCTATATCTAAATCTGAACCGATTTTCTCGAAATTTGGCACACATCATTTTAGACTTAATTCAGTACGCTGTACCGAAATTCGTGCAAATCGGATGATTTTCTGGGACTAAAGTCCTCAAATCGGACAAAAATATATATGGGAGCTATATCTAAATCTAAACCGATTTTTCCCAATTTCAATAGGGTTCGTCCTTGGGCCAAATAAATGAGCTGTGCCAAATTTCAGCCAAATCGGATTATAAATGCGACCTGTACTTTGTTTACAATTTAACATCAACAGACGGACGGACGGACGGACATGCATAAATCGACTCAGAAAGTGATTCTATGCATATTCTCAAAAGGAACCATGGGTCTATCTCGATTCCTTTTGCCTGAACTATGCACAAAGACATAATACCCTGTACCACAGTGTGGTGAAGGGTATAATGATGGATTCAATTTTCCCCAACCTAATATATTTGGGAGCTACATCAAATTTTGTACAGATTTCAACGAAACTTTCTATAGGGCTTACTAACTTCAATCCTAACTTTGGATGATTGGTGTACCACTTACTTAAAATCGGACGAAACTATGTATGGGAGCTATATCAAAATTTGAACCATTTTTTTTTGTAATTTTAGAAGGGTTCGTCCTTCCGCCAATTAAATAAGTTGTGGGTGACATCATACCCTGTACCACTTGAAAGCAAATAAACCCATATAACGACGGAATCTTTTCGGTATTTTAACGATTTTGGGCATGTTTTTCAAACGAATTCATTCTAATTTGATACTTTGGGTTCTTATTGGATTCCAAATCTCCCAACTTACAAGAATAAATATTGGTCCATTTAAACGTGTACCTCGCCTATGAAAATACAAAAAAATACGTTTCTATGTACTTAAAGTAGTACGTTCTGACGTATGGACATGTATAAAGCGACTTAGAAGGTGATTCTATGAATAACTTCAAAAGTAATCCAAGGTCTACGTCGTTTCATATTGCATGTTTAACCTAAACCACAGTTTGGTGTACCACATTGTGTTGTTGAGTATAATTCATGCAGATATATACAATATTCTATAGCAATGAGTGGTATTGGAATTCCACTGTGCGTGAAATGTACGCTTTTTATCCTACCCTCAAACCTTTATTATATGTTAATACATATCGTATTTTATTTTGATACTTCCGATTCTAATATGCGTTTCTCTCACATGGCTATATAATATCCCCAAAAATTTATAAATATTTAAATTGTTGATGTGGATTTTTAAACACATGTTTCCAAGCATTTTAATGTCTGTTATTACAAAACATTTATTCAATAAATATGGATATAATACACCTTTCTAACATATGTAACATATGACCTTTTCCCTTAAACTACAATATTCTTACCATGGTTGTAGATGTCTGTGAAAGCTCCACAGCGCCAATGACCTTGATGAGATGCTGATGGTGTTGGTTTATGTTCATGGCCCTGAACACCAATCGCTAAAGCGACACAGAAGAATTAGCATATTTTGGCGCCAACGGCGCACATTTGCAAATTTATAAGATAATAGCATACCCCTCCATCTCCCTTCATTGTGGGTTGACATATCACAAAATGTTACTTTGAAGGGCGGATAGAAACAAGTTATGAATATTAATTTTTTTCGCATCCGGAGAATTCTGATAGAACAAAAGTAACATGAATTTTTACAAATACGTATATGTATATGTACATACATTAAGTTATCTTGTGAAAAAGAACAAATGTTTTATGATGACGTTTTTATAAGCATAAGATTATATATCTATAATTGAAAATGTTATCTCAACACCGATTTAGATGGAATTTGAACTGTCGAATAATTTGTTAAAACACCAATGTCACAAGGTAAGTCTTTTTATGCTCTATTGCTTGCGTGATGAATATTCAAAATGACATGTCGCTAATTTATCATCATGAAGTAGGCTTAACTTTTTCGGATATGCAATGTTTTGCAAAAGAAATTCGGGTACTGGAAAAAAATCTGTACAATTTTTTTCCATTGTGTATCTGGCAGGAAATTTTACCGAAAAATTAAGAACAATCTTTGGATATTAAAAAAATCACCATTGTAAAGTTCTCACTTACAACTGACTATGCCAAAAATGAAATCTTTTGCCAGAAAAACAAGAAAAATTCGCGAAGCTAAACTAGCGGATATACATAAAAAGATAACAGCGAATGGAAGGATAAAAGAAATGTCGGCAAAAATTGCACATGTTTTTGGAGACTAGGTCATCGTAAGTGAAAGTGATATATGTTGGTTCACCAACTTTTTTTCAGCCGTTTAAGCTTGAACATAGATGAATAAACACATTGTTTACGATATGAATTTTGGTATATGCCAGAGTATGAATGAATATGAATTTCACTGTGCTACACATTTTTATGGCGATGAAACACACCTTTCTGGATTAAGCAATATTTGTCAATTGAAAATACTATAGAGATAGCAAAATTTTCAAAATTGCATATACATTTCTACTAATTTTAGGATGTATTGAAAATTAGATATATTGATTCATATTATCTTATAGCCCCGTATATAATAGCATCGTCCCATTTTGGATATTTGGAGGTTCACCACTTTGGGTGTACACAAGATTATTTGTAATCTATTAAGATTATTTGTGTAAAAAAACTTATTTTTTTGACAGATCTTTGAAGGACCATGGAATCGAGCGAGATCAAATATGTGAACTGTACCATTTGTGTACCATTTATATGAATCGGACAAAATTATCAAAATATATATCAATCTGTACTTAGTTCAGTACTCTGTGTGGGAGTTTCGTGCGCTATTTATTAAAAATCTTGCAAAAAAAGACTTCACTTGCTAGGCACTTCAAGTGCTGTGCAGAATGTTGTCTCAATCGGACAAATCGTGGGTGTTTTGTGCACCATTTACATAAAATCCGATGAAAATACATATGGAAACTATATCTAAATTGGAACTGATTTCAACAAAAATTCAGATACATAATTTTGTCTCAGTCGAGAGAGTTTGGTGTACCATTTATATTAAAACAAACCAAAATATATGTATATGAGAGCTATATCGAAATCTGAACTGATTTAAAAAAAAAAATCACATACAGCAATCTCTCCTTAATTTTATATGTTGTGCAACACTTGGTTTCACTCGAACAAATCTTGAGGGTTTGGTGCACCATTTACATTACATTGGACGAAAATAGTATTTATATTCAAATCTAAACCGATTTTCCCAATTTCAATAGATTTCTTCCTGTGAGCTGTGCCAAATTTCATCGTATTCGGATCATTAATGTATTTTTTTTACAATTTAACATGGATAGACAGACGTTACGAAGTACTTACATAATTCGTATAGTATCTTCAGTACGTTGTGAAAAATTTGGTGTCAATCGGACCCACCTGCAGAATTTATATCTAACTTCTGGGTTATACTAACTTCAGTAAATCGGACGAAAATATGTTGAAGCTATATCAAAATTTGAACCGATTTCAACGAGACTTGCCAGAGATTAATTTATTTTAACTTCAGTTCATTGTACAAAATTGTTTGGCAATCGGACAAACTTTGGGTCTTTAGTGCACATTTTACATAATCTGAACCAAAACTTAGCACACATCATTATAGACCTTATTCAGTAAGCTATGACAAATTTTGTGCAAATCGAAGGATATATAGAGACTTTGATACATCATTTACATTAAATCCGTAGGAAAATTTATGGAAGACATATAAATATCTGAACCAATTTTCACGACACTTAACACACATCATTCTAATCTTAATTCAGTACACTATGCCAAATTTCATGCAAATCGACTGGTATATAGGGACCTTGGTGCACCATTTACATTAAATGGGTCGAAAATATATATGGGAGCTATATCTAAATCGATGTTCACGAAACTTAACACACAACATTCAGGACTTTATTCAGTACGCTATGCCAAATTTCGTGCAAATCCAAACATATTTAGTGACTTTGGTACAGCATTTATCCTAAATCGGACGAAAATATATATAGGAGCTATATCTAAGTCTGAACAGATATTCGCAAAACTTAACATACACGGCTTTGTTATACCATTTAAATTAAATCGGACGAAAATATATATGAGAGATATATCTAACTGTGAACCGAATTCCACGAAACTTAACACACTTCATTCTAGTCTTTATTCATATATATATATAGGAACTATGGTACACCATTTACTATAAATCGGACGCAAATATATATTGGAGCTATATCCAAATCTGAACCGATTTTCAGGAAACTTGACACACATCATTCTGGACCTAATTCATTACGCTGTACCAAATTTCGAGCAAATCGATATATATATAGGGACCGTTTCCATTAAATCAGACGAAAATATATATGAGTGCTATATCTAAATCTGAACGGATTTTTCCCAATTTCAATAGGGTTCGTCCTTGGGCCAAAGAAGTAAGCTATGCCAAATTTCATCCAATTCGGATTATAAATGCGACCTGTACTTTGTGTACAATTTAACATGGACAGACGGACTTGCATAAAGCGACTTAGAAAGTGATTCTATGCATATTCTCAAAAGGAACCATGTGTCTATCCCGTTTCCTTTTGCGTGTTACAAACATATGCACTGTACCACAGGGTGGTGTAGGGTATGAAAATTACCCTATCATTACAAAAACAGTAGGGGTCTTCTTTGACCAGAACATGCAATTTCGTGAGGATTGGTCCATAACTGTGTCCTGTACAAATTATAACGGACAAACGCACGGAAGGACACTCCTATCTAGATCTACTCAGCTAGTCGATATATGACCGTATATTTAAAGGTGGATCTAGGACCAATATTTTGCGGCTTTACAAACTCTTGGGGCTGCACAGAGCTATAATACTCTGACACCATAGTTGTGTTGGGTATAACAATATCAGAATAAGCAGACCCCTGTAAATACTAACATATAAATCACGCATCCGTGTACATACAATGTCATTGGTATCAGTGTAAATGTCTAGTACTACTCTATATTGTCAAATTCTCCGGTCTATGTCCTCCAGGAGTAAACATATAGGCTATAGAATACTAATTTTGTCACTTTAAATATCGTCCGATACGAAATAACGTCTTCAACGTCTAAAACTTCGTGATGTTTGGTTCATAACTGTGGCCTCTAGAGCGCGAACCGAACCTACATGTGACGATTGGTCCATAACTGTAGCCAGCACTATGTTTACAAATTATAGTGGACAGACGGACGGATACACACCTCAAGATCGACTCAGCTAGTCAAGATATGAATATCGGTATACTAAAATCTGGGTCTAGGACAAATATGCGGCGTTAAAAAATCTTAGCACTGCACAAACCTATAATATCCTTACAAATGTTTCAAAAGTGTGACTATTTTCTGGGTGAGGTATTAATTTAGGTGATCGGACTTGTTCCATCTTGTGTATTAAGTTTCGTGAAAATCGGTTCAGATTTTGATATAGCTCCGTTTTTACATAAATGGTGCACCAAACTCCTAATGTTTGTCCGATTAACACGAAATTTTGCACAACGTATCAAATTGGGACTTGAATGACGTTATTGCGTTTAGTTGAAATTGGCACAGATACAGCCATAGCTTCCATATGTATTTCGATCGGGTGTCTGATTGACATTAAATTTTTAAAAGTGCGGCGTACCGAATAGCGTGTATCAATTTTGTAATAAAACGTTTTCCATAAATTTGTCTCATGGTACGCAGACGACTCTAGATCTGCCCGAATGAAATAAAATGTATTATAGTTTGCAGAAAGTCATGAGTATTTTCCTTCGAGGGAACATTGTCATGCAATTGTAAGGATACATATGTACAATATACCCAAAGTGGTGAAGGGTATCAAATAGTCGGTCCAGTCCGACTTTACTACTTTTCTTACTGGTTACAATTACAGAAGACCACAACGAGGAAAACAGTGGATAAAATAAAAGTATGACCTTATGTCGTGATATTTACCCAATATTGAGAACTCATTATGCCCATGAAGAGCAAAAGTGTATTTAAAATTAGTACAAATATTTTAAATGAATAAATGTTATGAAAATTTAAAGGAAATATGATTGCACAACTTTTTTCTACACTGGATTTTAGAATTGTTCTCTTAAATGTTAAATTATTTTGCTATTAAATTATATAACTCACAAATATTAAAAATTGTATTTTAGGAATTTCATGCAAAATATTAAATGATATAAATAACCGTAAACTTTGCACTGTCTTTTGTTACAGAATGTAGGCCATATTATTTCAATAGTTCCGTATAATGAATATGTTGCAGTATTGAAATTATTACAGAATAGCGCACTGTGCTGCAGCATACCAAATTGTGGATGTCACGGTTGCTCAACTACATCAATTTATATATAACTCCCAAACATATTTTGATTGATTTCATACAAATTTTTGACATTGAATTTTTCATAAATTTCAGAATGTATTGTTTTAATTTAGTTAAAATGTCTATGAATTTTCAAACAGTTTATTTCGCCCGATTTCATTTCAATGATCCTCCAATCATGCAATATCTACTCTATCTACAGGATATTGTACATATGAGTGTTTTTTGTATGTGTCCAAAGTGATGAAGGGTATCTGAAGTTTCCATATTGGTTAATATCTAGTTTAAGTTTTCGTATAGCTCGTGGATCATGTCACTCTCCGACGATTCTTCTGCGTACTAAAAATTTGCTACGGCAGCACTTGAACCCCTTCCTAATGATTAGTGTTCAAAGTGTATACTAAACTAATTCATTTGGTCCACGAGACTTGGTTCCTGCACCTTTGCTGTGCCATATTTTAGTCTTTGGGAATACGTTTTCAGGTCTTAAGAAGTAGTTTTTAGAAATGTCATCATAATTTCAATTTTCCTCTTAATATAGGGTGTACATTTGCTACTCTCGAACATTAAGCCATTATAATTTATTATTAGTTTTTGTTTCGACAATTTGAATTGAATTTGAATGATTGTATATCGTCACATTTTCGGCATATTGTGTATGTTTAGGCGAGGGGTTTGCTCAACTCCTCGCTGTGGTGGTGTTTGTGTGTGGTTGGGGGTGATCAATATTAACTCAAGGGAGCGGGGTGCAGGCGACAACGAGAGCTCCCAAACATTTAATGGTGTAAATGGAAAAGAAAAGAAAGGTCCAAAGAAATAAAACACAAGAAAGTATTAGTTAAATAATCTTAGTTTTATTTGTGGTATTCTTTTCCTTATTACAACAAATAAATTACCTCTTGTAATTTATGGTGGCGGCGTTGAGACCTGTTAATAACGCGTAGACGTTATACGACTAGTTACTTCTATGGTTAGACGACAAGTTAACTCTAAGGAGCTTAAACGACAAGTGAACGCTGTGGTTCGTGCAATCACAGAGGATTGCGGTGATCGCTGAGGATTGGTTGTCGTTTACTACTACATTAACATATTCCAATGGGAGAAAAGTGTCGAGCAAGGAGAGCAAACCAGCAACAACCACCGCTCGGTGGCATCTGCACTCTACGGTCTCCGCTGAGGGAACTTGCAGAGGAGATGCCCGTGGTGTCAATCAGCAGACGTGATTGACTGAGCTCGGGAAGTTGAGTCAGAATATATCAAACTTATACATTCCGGCCCCCTTGCTACGTCCGACAAAGTAGCAATTAACAATTTAATTGGAATATGGGTTAGTAAAATCTATATATGAACGTAAATTCAGATTTCAAGTGAGCTTCATGTTACAAACTTAGTAAACGACACAAGTTCAGTTAATGGGTGACTCGTGTATACAAACGATATTCAAGCAATAAGGTGATCTATTTCTATTATACGTGGGAGATTAGGTGGCTGGAACTGAACCGGTCAGTATATACCCGAATATAGACTTTTGGGCCAACAACGAATTTAAAACTAATTTTGGTGGTTCGGTTTCCAGTATTTGGGGATAAAGATCAGCGCCAAGTAGCAAATCTATTGGGCTGCCGTCAAAAGTATCAGCTAAATCTAAATTAGGAAATCTAGATTTTAACGTCGATATGGGTGGATGCGAAAACAATTTCCCCTTGACATTAGGCCGAACAAATGCCTTTGCGTCAACAATTTTAGACGAATTTTTGGGGGAAGACAACTTAAGAGAACACATTTCTCTTGGTGTAGCAGGGTTGGATTCTTTCTTCGAATTAGCAGAAATGCCAAGTGCATTTTTAAGTTTTTTACTTACAACAGATACCTTGGAGGAAGGATCAATAATGGCACGAACAGGGTGTGTTTTTCCATTATGAACAATATTTACTACTGCTGTTCCTAAGAGAACATTGGTATCTTGGGAGGGGTGAGGTATCGGTGGATTTACAACTTTCTTATTCGAAGAAGGGTGCGACAAATTATATGCTCGGCTTTTGACTTTAGTAAAAGCCGGGGAAGGGTTTTCCGAAGAACGAGGCAAAGAAGTCTGTCCTCGACTTTTGACATTTGTAAAAGCCGGAGGTGACTTGGAGGGAGCAACAACCTTATTAATTGGTGGACGGTGAAGAAGGCTGTGGTGCCTTTGCTTGCAAGTAGTGCAACTATGTTTACTATTGCAGGTTTTAACTGCATGACCACGAGATAAACAATTTATACAACATTTATTTTGCTTTACTTTTAAGAATTTGTCCTCAAACGAAAGTTTTAGAAACTGGGGGCAGAGCCGAAGATGATGGCTCTGACTAGGACAAATGGAGCAAGAAGTTGTGGAGGATACATTTATAACTCGAGGTGGGGTAACACATTTAGAAAGATGTGCCGACAACAATTTATTGGGGGAATTAGGTGTAGCGATGTTATGTGACAGCTTCTTGGAGGATGTTTGAAAATGCATTTTCTTTGGCAACAACAACTTATTTTTAGAGGGGAGGACGTGTTCGAGACAAATCAATGTTTGTATCCTCTCTGTGAGGAAAGCGTCTAATTCTAACCAAGAGGACAACGACGATTTATTTTTTATACTTTGCTCCCAAAGAGTCAAAGTCAATTTTGGCAAACGCTGCAAACAAATGTAAACAACAATCGGATCCCAATGATCCGTGGTGACGTCATAGACTGACATTGCAGCAAGGCAACTATTTATCCCACGTTGGATAGTTTTAAGGCCAGAAATAGTTTCAATGTCTAAGGAGGGGATTTCAAACAAACATTTGAGATGACAATTTACCACAGTTCGTTTATTGTCATACGTATCAGACAAAGCTTTCCACGCTAAAGGTAAACTATAATTGGTGAGTGGAAATCTGGAAACGATTTCATGGGCTTCACCGGTGGTCTTCTGTATTAAATGGCAGAGACGTTCAATGTCCGAAATATGTGAATTGTTTATAAATAAGGTGGTGAACAGATCCCGAAAGGTGGGCCAAGATATAAAATCGCCAGAGAAAACTTCAATGTCGATAGGTGGAACAACTAGACTATGATTATCGACAGGTGGATTGGTGTAGCTAGTGGTGGTGGAAGAATTTTGCAATTCACAAGTAACTATAGGAGTGGTGGACTGCACAGTATTCGAAGTTGAAGGTGGGGACAAGGTGATAGGTGACATATTTTGTGGAGATTGTGAAACTGGTGGAGATTGTGTAACTGGTGGAGCTATAGCAGGGGAACAATTACTTGCAAGACTTTGAAGGTGATTGAGATGCCGATTTATGGTGGATAGACACCAAGAATACGCAATAAATGCCGTTATATTTTTTTCTTCGACGACATCAATTATATCACCCTGTGCATTCTGAGATGTCGCAAGGTATGTTTTGCACTCATCATAGGTGCACTTAACTTTATCCCATAACTCTCGAATTTCTGTGTTGCGAATTTCGAGGTTGTATGCAGTATACTGAGATTCTGGAATCTTTTCAAAGAATTCCACAGTTTTTATGACAATGCCAGTGGCTCTATTGAACCGGGTGAGAGGAGTTATCGACATTTTTCAAGGTAAAGAGGAGGGAAAACACAGTAGATAGTATATAATAATGCCGAAACACAAAAACTCCTGTATAAACAACAAAGTATGGGGAAATAATAATTAAATGACAACCAATGTTGCTGTAGCTCAAAATATATTTCAGCAAAAACTCAAAAAATGGACAAAATTTTTAAAATATTGCAAAGTCTATATTAAAGTAGTACAAAGTGAAGACAATTTTGAAGAATTTCTTCACGATGCCTAACTACTTTAAAAAGACCACACAGAAACAAGTATTTTTTTCAAATTTCCTCAAATTATACAAAATCTACCAATTGTAGGGTGTAGTTGAGGAGGTGAATGCAAATAATAGGGTGCGGTTGTCCAAAAAGCAAACAAGAATATATCCACTGAGCAAAATTAATGTGTTGAAACACAACCACAATAGATTTAATTGTCACAAAACAATATTTTTAGCAAGTAATTTTGCTTGGGTATATGTAACTGCCGATTGTAGGGTGGAAATGTCACAAAAATGTAGATAATTCTACAACAATATTTCAAATATACAAAGTTGTGGAGTAAAACACGACACAATGGATAAAATTGCCAAACTAATAGGAAAAACAAGTATTTCCTTACTCCGAATAATGTACGAAATTGCCAAATTACTTTGCAAAATTTTTGACTAATCTGCAAATATGACAAATGCATTTCATAAGTTTGGAATTGTACCCTACACTTGGCAACAACATTAAAAGGAGTAAGGAAATACTTGTTTTTCCTATTAGTTTGGCAAAATCCATTGTATCGTGTTTTACTCCACAACTTTGTATATTTGAAATCTTGTTGTAGAATTATCTACATATTTTGGACATTTGCACCCTACAATCGGCAGTTGTTACATATATCCAAGCAAAATTACTTGCTAAAAATATTGTTTTGTGACAATTAAATCTATTGTGGTTGTGTTTTTACACATAATTTTTGCTCAGTGGATATATTCTTGTATTCTTATTGGACAACCACACCCTATTTGTTTGCATTCACCTCCTCAACTACACCCTGCAATTGGTAGATTTGGTTTAATTTGAGGACATTTGAAAAAAATACTTGTTTTTTGTTTGGTCTTTTTAAATTAGTTCGGTATTGTAAGAACTTGTACTACTTTCACTTTGTACTACTTTAATATAGACATTTGCCATATTTTGAAAATTTTGTCCATATTTTTGAGTTTTTGCTGAAATATATTTTGAGCTGTAGCAACATTTGTTGTCATCCAATTAATATTCCACCATACTTTGTTGTTTAGACAGGAGTTTTTATTTTTCGGCATTATTATATATAAACTATTGTGTTTTCTCCCCTCTTTACCATACATAATGTCGATAACTCCTCTCACCCGCTTCAATAGAGCCACTTACATTCTTCTAAAAAGTGTGGAATTCTTTGAACGAATTCCAGAATCCCAGTATTCTGTATACAACCTCGAAATTCGCAATACAGAAATTCGAGAGTTATGGGACAAAGTAAAGTGCACCTATGAGGAGTGCAAAACATACCTTGCGACATCTCAGAATGCACAGGTTGATATATTGATGTCGTCGAAGAAAAATATAATACTGCATTTATTGCGTATTCTTGGTGTCTATCCACCATAAATCGGCATCTCAATCACCTTCAAAGTCTTTAAGTAATTGTTCCCCTGCTATAGCTCCACCAATTACACAATCTCCACCAGTTTCATTCCACCACACCATCTCAAACACAAATATGCCACCTATCACCTTGTCTCCACCTTCATCTTCGAATACTGTGCAGTCCACCACTCCTATAGTTGCTTCAGAATTTCAAAATTCTTCCACCACCAATAACCACACCAATCCACCTGTCGATAATCATAGCCTTGTAGTTCCACCTATCGACATTGAAATTTTTCCTGGCGATTTTATATCTTGGCCCACCTTTCGGGATCTGTTCACCACCTTATTTGTAAACAATTCACAAATTTCGGACATTGAACGTCTCTGCCATTTAATACAGAAGACCACCGGTGAAGCTCGTGAAATCGTTTCCAGATTTCCACTCACCAATTCTAGTTTCCCTTTAGCGTGGAAAGCTTTGTCTGATACGTATGACAATAAACGAATTGTGGTAAATTGTCATCTCAAATGTTTGTTTGAAATCCCCTCCGTAGACATTGAAAATATTTCTGGCCTTAAAACTATCCAACGTGGGATAAATAGTTGCCTTGCTGCAATGTCAGTCTATGACGTCACCACGGATCATTGGGATCCGATTGTTGTTTACATTTGTTTGCAGCGTTTGCCAAAATTGACTTTGACTCTTTGGGAGCAAAGTATAAAAAATAAATCGTCGTTGTCCTCTTGGCTAGAATTAGACGCATTCCTCACCGAGAGGATACAAACATTGACTTGTTTAGAATACATCCTCTCCACCAAAAATATGTTGTCGTTGCCAAAGAAAATGACTTCTCCAATCTCCTCTAAGAAGTTGTCACCTTCTAGTAGCGCTACTCCAAACTCCCCCAATAAATTGTTGTCGGCACATCATACAAAATGTGTTACCCCACCTCGAGCTTTAAATTCACCCTCCAAAACTTCTTGCTCCATTTGTCCCAACCAGAGCCATCATCTTCGGCTCTGCCCCCAGTTTCTAAAACTTTCGTTTGAGGACAAATTCTCGATTGTTAAGAAAAATAAATGTTGTGTAAATTGTTTATCTCGTGGTCATATAGTTAAAACCTGCAAAAGCAAACATAGTTGCACTTCATGCAAACAAAGGCACCACAGCCTTCTTCACCGTCCACCAATTAATAAAGTTGTTGCTCCCTCCAAGTCACCTCCGGCTTTTACAAAGGTCAAAAGTCCGACTTCGTTGCCCGTTCTTCGGACAAACCTCCGGCTTTTACCAAAGTCAAAAGTCGAGAATCTAATGTGTCGCACACTTCTTCGAATAAAAAAGTTGTTAGTCCACCGATACCTCACCCCTCCCAAAATACCAATGTTCTGGAAAAAAATGGAAAAACCCACCCTGTTCGTGCCATTATTGATCCTTCCTCTAAGGTATCTGTTGTAAGTAAGAAACTTCAAAATGCACTTGACATTTATGGTAATTCGAAAAAGGAATCTAACCCTGCTACACCAAGAGAAATGTGTTCTCTTAAGTTGTCTTCCCCCAAAAATTCGTCTAAAATTGTTGACGCAAAGGCATTTGTTCGGCCTAATGTTAAGGGGAAATTGTTTTCACATCCTCCTATTTCAACTTTGAAATCTAAAATTCCTTTAGATTTAACTGACACATTCGACGGCAGTCCAATAGATTTGCTACTTGGCGCTGATCTTTACCCCCAAATACTGGAAGCCGAACCACAAAAATTAGTTTTAAATTCGTTGTTGGCCCAAAAGTCTAAATTCGGGTATATACTGACCGGTTCAGTTCCGGCCACTTAATCTCCCACCTATAATAGAAATCCATCACCTTATCGTTTGAATACATGAGTCACCCATTCACAAAACTTGTGTCGTTTACTAAATTTGTGACATGAAGCTCACTTGAAATCTGAATTTACGTTCATATAGCTTTTACTAACCCATATTCCAATTAAATTGTTAATTGCTACTTTGTCGGTCGTAGCAAGGGGGCCGGAATGTATAAGTTTGATACGTTCTGACTCAACTTCCCGAGCTCAGTCAATCACGTCTTCTGAT
>NW_026878985.1:0-2569 GCF_032173495.1 Musca vetustissima
TGAATAGCAGCAAAATAGTTTGAGTGTCAGTTTTTCGTGTGTGTGTGTTAACAATGGCTCTACTCAAATGAAGTAATGCCAACAGTTTCATAATTTCAATTAAAGTTCTAAAATGTCATTGCAGCATTTTACAACAACAAAGTTTGTGCACACAAATGAAAGAGAAGAAACAACAATAAATTTGATCTGACCCCAAGAGCTTATTAAACGACAAAGTATTAGATCTAGACAATACCAATCAGCATATTTGGACTAGCTAATTCAATGGAGTTATGTGTGTCGTCTCCTGGCCAGAGATATCATATATTTAAAGTTGAACCAACAACTTCATTTTTTCCATATTTCCATATAGTCGTTCTTGAGGCCACAATTATGTCCCGAACATGAATAAATTTATATACCATAAATATCATCAGATCAACACCGAAAATCATAGGCGTCGTACTTGACAATGACCGGAACTTTATGCTAATTTCTTAGACATCAGTGCGACATGTCTGTACTGTAGTGTGGCGATACTAGTCCACCATTGCACCAGTCCACAACTCCGATCTGTATCATCCCTGAGTAAATAGTTACGTCATAGAATGCAAATGTTTTCATATTTCAATCTAAAGTATGGATCCATGGACCCGATTATTATTGACCGATCATCATCAAAATAATAGTCCGTATTCGTTGGCCAGAGACAGTTTTATATATAGCTCCCATATATATTGTCGTCCGATTTAAGGTAAATGGGGCTCCAAAGTCCCTATATATCTTTCGATTTACACGAATTAAGTCCAAAATGATGTGTTCGTTCAGATTTATATATAGCTCGGTTCAGATTTATATATAGCTCCCATATATATTTTCGTCCAATTTAATGTAAATTGTGCACTAAAGACCTTAAGTTTGGCCGACTGGCACACAATTTTGTACAATGTACTGAAGTTACAACAACCTTTCGTGTGTCAAGTTTTCTTGAAATCTGTTTAGATTTACATATAGCTCCTATATATACTCTCGTCCGATTTTAAGTAAATGGTGCACTAAAACCCATAGCTAGCTAGGCCGATTGATACAACATACTGAAATTAATATAAATTAATCTCTGGGAAGTTTCCTTGAAATCGGTTCAGATTTAGATATAGCATAGCTTCCATATATAATTTCGATCTATTATGGTTAACAAAATTTAGCATAGGTTCCAGAATGGCAAGTGTAGGGATTGATGTTAGTCGGTTTGCATATAGATAAAGATCACATATTTATGTTCGTTCAATTTCACGTTAATGTTCCTTCGAAAAGGCGACGTCTATCAGGATCAGTGTTGCCAATTTAGCACTTTTAGTGCTAGATTTAGCACTTTTTGAACTCGTTTAGCACCAAAAAAATTGAGCTAGCACCTAGCACATTTTTTAGCATTTTTTAATTTCGTAGGATTTTTTTATGAAATTTTGGTTTCAACCCAAAAAATCCCGTTTATCGATTTCATATTGACGCATTGAATTTTCGCTATGTTTCGCGCGATGAATTAGATTTTCCAATGGTCGGGTACTTCATGTGGTGACTATGACATTGTCTGTTGGTAGATTGTTTATTTGGGAAAATGAAAAATCTAATTAAGTTGTACATTTGAGAGCAATATAAAAATAATGAACATGAATTATGTTGGAACTTTCTGAAAACAAGTATTTTATTCAGCGGGAATCCCGAATGCTAAGTTATAACCACTTTAGATTACCGAAAACGCGTGCGTACCCCTTTATTTTGGAATTGTGTCAGAATAAGGACCAAAATAGAACGATTCCGGCAAACATATTTTTTAACCCTCCACCATAGTATGGAGGGTATATTAATTTTGTTTTTCCGTTTGTAACTCATCCGATCCTATAAATTATATATATTCTTGATCAGTGTAAAATTCTATGACGATATAGCCATGTCCGTCTGTCTGTTGTAATCATTCTAGCGTCTAACAGAATTAAGATAGATCGCCAAAATGTTGCATAGGGTCGTCTATTGTCTGCAGGCAGGTCACGTTTAGGCATAGCTCCCATATAAGGGTTCCCCCCAATGCTGCAATTTGGTATTTTGTAGTCGCATATGGTAACAAATCTCCCTACCAAAAATTATTAATATTTGCCCCCCATTTTGAGGTAGTCCCCATATAACCCCCTTTTTTATATTCAAATAGTAATCTGATTTGTTCCGCGTTTTGAATTTGGTTCTGAGACTCTTTGTAATCATTTCACCTGCGGAGGAAAGCGAGATAAAAAATTAGATCGTAAGGTTCGATAATGAACTATATCCGCATTTAGACCCTGTGTGGAGGTTCCAGAGGTAGTGGACTGATATTAACCATTTTCAAATTTGAACTAAGTTTGGAAGAAATAATAAGATGGGCAAAGTTTGGATGAAATCTAAATTTTCGGAAACGGATTTGGTCCAAAGAAACATGAGTCTAGAACCAATATTTCGATGAGGCACATTTTCACCGTGTTAAAGTGTATACACCCTCATTAGCCATTAGGCTGAGGGTAAAAAAATCTGAAATTTGTATTATGGTTAACATAATGGTTTA
>NW_026878986.1:0-25622 GCF_032173495.1 Musca vetustissima
CAGGCAACTACACGAAGCCAGTGAACCTGATGCCTACCCAATACCAAACTTCGCAAAAGTTGTAAGCCCACTAAATTTGCTTCAGAAGAAATCGGCACAATGGAAATGGGGACCACTACAAGCGGAAGCATTCGAAAACCTGAAACTAAACCTGACCGAAGCACCCGTACTAGCATTCCCCGACTTCACACGACAATTCTTCCATCAAACCGACGCCAGCCTCGAGGGTTTGGGCGTTGTTTTGTTCCAACGACCAGCAGAACACGAATCAGTAATATCATACGCTAGTCGTTCGCTCACCGATCTGGAAAAGAAATATGCGACGACCGAACAAGAGTGCCTGGCCATCCTCTCGGGCATTAAGAAAATGCGACGATATCTCGAAGAGTACCGACTCAACGTAATAACGGATCACCATTCCATGAAATGGCTGCACTCGTTACAGAATCCCTCCAGTCGCTTCACAAGATGGGCACTGGAGCTCCAACAATACGACTTCAAGATAAAATATCTAAAGGAGAGTGAATGGCCAAGATCTCAAACCTTACCACAATAAAATCAACACTGTACATTTTATTCCTCGAAGTGAGGGGGGAGATGTAACGTGACCGTTTCATACATTATGCACGACCCCAGTTAATGTCAACCCACCTCAATATTTAGTAGTAAATAACGTCTCACCCTAAACCTAAGCCAGTATCATTACCTGCGTACTTCAACTTCATTGCATTAAACAACAGACAATTTCCTTGAAGTACACAATAATTCTCATTCACTTCATAGTACCATACGGATATATGTTCCACTTTGCCATGCCGAAGTGGTCGACCTCGGACGTTACCGAACTACGAGTGACGAAGATGTGTGGCTTGTCCGCAGTCTCGTATACTGGTGAATGTTAACGACGATTCGACCTCGCTCATAGCCAGCTCCCCGCTCTTTGCCAGCTCCTCGCTCATAGCCAGCTCCCCGCTCTTTGCCAGCTCCTCGCTCTTTGCCAGCTCCTCGCTCTTTGCCAGCTCCTCGCTCATAGCCAGCTCCTCGCTCATAGCCAGCTCCTCGCTCATAGCCAGCTCCTCGCTCATAGCCAGCTCCTCGCTCTTTGCAAGCTCCTCGCTCATAGCCAGCTCCTCGCTCTTTGCCAGCTCCTCGCTCTTTGCAAGCTCCTCGCTCATAGCCAGCTCCTCGCTCATAGCCAGCTCCTCACTAATAACTACTAACCGAACCCTGACAAACCCGAACCCTGAAAACCCCGAACCTGCCGACCAACAACGAGTCGATTGTATCCTGCCCTGATCCCCGACGAGCCGACTGTAGCCAGCCGATCTTCAACGAGCCGACACCAGCAAGCCGAGTACCTACGAGCCGATTGCATCCGACCGAACACCAACGAGACGACTGTAGCAAGCCGAGTACCTACGAGCCGATTGCATCCATCCGAACATCAACGAGCCGACATCAGCAAGCCGAGTACCTACGAGCCGATTGCATCCAACCGAACGTCAACGAGCCGACATCAGCTAGCCGAGTATCTTCGAGCCGACTGTAGCCAGCCGATCCTCGACGAGCCGACATCAGCTAGCCGAGTATCTTCGAGCCGACTGTAGCCAGCCGATCTCCAACGTACCGACAACAGCTAGCCGATCCCCAACGAGCCGACTGTAGCCAGCCGATTCTCAACGAGCCGACATCAGCTAGCCGAGTATCTCCGAGCCGACTGTAACCAGCCGTACAACCCCAATACCAACCAGCCAATTAGTTGCGAGCCGACTTAATCACCCCCGCTACCATTACCGATCAGAAGATTTCAACCGAAAAGCTTATCTCACCTCCAGACTATTATTCATATTGTAAACACCAGAGTATTATAATAAAGATTGAAATTGTAATCACTCGTGTTTTTACTTAAGGTTTGTGGGTCCTTAGGTTGACCCTGGCAGCGACTGAGTTTACTTCAGCCTTAGATAAAACCACTCGTTATATATTCCCTATGGTGTATAATTTAAAAATTTCAAAAGTTTGGCTTAGCCGTCAGTTCTAAGTACTAGTAATTAATATTGAATCTAAACAAGAACATATGACGACGACCAACAAAACTCGTTGATACTAATAGACACATATAATGGATATTTCGTGACGATAAGGAACGCCTCATGTGTTGCTAATATTTCATGCAACAAAATATGTTTGTTGAAGGAAATATTCATATGTATGTTGTAGCAGCAGCTATTAACATCTGTTCAAACGAGTCATGTTCTGAAGATTCCATTCATATTCATGTTCTATGATCAGTCGGTAATAGTAGTGTAGTAATTCATATAGAATATATGTATGTTTGAGTTGTTAAAATTCTCAAAAGTCAATGCCACAAAAATGTGTGTTTTTATGCAACAACTGACATTAACCTTTTTTTTCTTTTATGACGGCAAACAGCATGAAACTGCTGCGGTGATAATGGCAGTGTCAAACTAACAATTGACGATAGACGATATTGCCTTTGCATGGCTTCAGTTCGGTTTGACTTGGTATTATGTTGTTTTGCTGCACCCACTGGCAATGCATCTGCTTTTTAGTTGTTCATTGTCGATTATTTATATTTTTATTGAGTTTTTGTTAATCAGCATCATTTGTTATTGGCCACTTTGGTAAAAAAAAAAACAAAACAATAATAAAATAACAAAAATATATATGAAAAACTTGAACTTTAACAAACATTTTGAAAAAAAAAGATATGTAATAAACCACGTTGCTGTTAAATGTGCCCATCCAGCAGTCGAGGCTAAAACTCGCTTAACGACACTCAAACAAATTATTTTGTTAACAATAAAAGATACTCATTGAGTTGATTTTTTAAATTACTAATAAAAGTGTTATATCACAGTTCGTTTTACACAGTATTTTTTGAAAAAGTGTTATTTGGCATTATTTTAAGGAGTGCTCTTAAAGATGTTATTTCCAATTTAGAAGTATTTAAATGATGGGTTCTATTTCATAAAATGTAATTTATTATTGAGTACTGCGCCTTTTTATCATATCATTTACCCAGTGTTGCCAATTTAGCACTTTTAGTGCTAGATTTAGCACTTTTCAAACTCGTTTAGCACCAAAAAAGTGATCTAGCACCTAGCACCTTTTTTAGCATTTTTATTTTTTTCTGGTATTAGTTGAAATTTTGCGTATTATTTTCGATTTCATGCATTAAAATGTCACTATGTTTCACGCTATGAGCTTGATTTTCCAATGTTAAAAAAGTGTCAGTATATCTGTAAACAATTAAAAAAATCTTCAAGTTCCGCCGGTCAGAATTTTTTATACCTTGCACCATGTGGAGTGTATTAAAATTTTCTCAAAAAATTGTCGGGTACTTCATATGGTTTATTTAGTAAAATGAAAAACCAGATTAAGAGGGCCTTTGCATGGGAGTGATGTAGAAATCATGAAACTAAATGGGGAAACTTTCTGGAAAGGAGTTTTTTATTCACTGTGAATTCGGAATGCCAAATTATAGCCACTTCAGAGTACAGAAAATGGGTCGCGTTTCTCTTTATAATGAGGTTATGTCAAAAAATTGACCTACATCGAAAAATTTCGGCAAACATATTTTTAAATTACAGACAATTCGGCGGGGAAAGGTTCTAAACCATAAAAGTAGGCAAGAAGGATGAAACCTTTATATGGGGGATATGCCCAAACATATACCTAAGTAGAAAATTGTCCGCATATACCTAAGTAGAAAATTGTCCTACAAGAACCCACAGAATGCGTCTAATATCTTCAAAGTAAAGAAGATAGAGCAGTACTTAATATGAGGGCTTTGTGCAAACCTCCACCTGGATAGTTATCTGCATATATGCATTCTCTAAAATCTCAAAAAACTGGTATTAATTCCTTGTAGTGGGGAAATTTTACACACCATTAAAATAATGGACCTTACTTCTCAACCTTAATTTCCACTCCAAATTTCAAGTTTTTAACGCCATCCGTTCACCTACAGAATTGTACCAAATTTAGTACATTTTCGTACTTTTCGGATACCAGTTCGAATTTCCAAAAGTACATCTATCCTACACTCCATACCATTTAGTCCAGTTTCAAATTATATTCAATTTGAGGTAAAAACGTACTGGACGTTCAAAAATTTTGGTTCTCTAGGGACTATCCCGAATCATAATGATAATTCAAAACATTAAATTACAGCCAATTCTACTAATTTCTCTCATAAGATTTTAGCACTTTTATTTGGCACTATTTAAAATTTTTTAGCACTTCCTGGCACTTTTTTAAACAAAATCTAGCATTTTTTATCAACAAAGTTTTGGCAACACTGATTTGCTTTATCAATGCCACATCAATATATATTGTCTGTGTTATATAAAATAATCCAAAATTTGTGAGTACATCATTAATTCTCTGTAGTGTAGTTGAGGTCAGAGGAAAATAAAAAGAAATGTTTTTAATATTACTGATTTTTATTTCTCCAATATTTGCAATATCATATTCAATGATCATCATCAGGGAGTTCACATTAAAAGAAACAGAAAAACAAAAATTTTTATAAATATACTAGCATATACCCACTACTTCGTTAGCGAATGTGGGTTATATATTTAAACATGTATTAGCATATTATTTTATTTTCCCAGAAAACTGCATATGTCGGAAAAACTAAGCTATCCACACATTAATATCGATACCCACATCCCCACAGTTATCCTAAATCCAAGTTTCAGGATTCCAATTCTATCGGTTCGCCCACAATTCAAATTGTACCAAATTTAGTACACAGTAGTACCAGTTTCCAAAACCTCCTAATTACCCCAAACCTAAACCCCCAAAGTGATCCTAAATCCAAGTTTCAGGATTCCAACTATATCGGTTCACCCACAATTCAAATTGTACCAAATTTAGTTCACAGTAGTACCAATTTCCAAAACTTCCTACACACCCCAAACCTTCACCCCCACGGTGATCCTAAATCCAAGGTTCAGGATTCCAATTCTATCGGTTCGCCTACAATTCAAACTGTACCAATTTTAGTACACAGTAGTACCAATTTCCAAAATTTCCTACATACCCCACACCTTCACCCCCACAGTGATCCTAAATCCAAGTTTCAGGATACCAACTCTATCGGTTCACCCACAATTCAAATTGTACCAAATTTAGTACAAAGTAGTACCAATTTCCAAAACTTCCTACATACCCCAAAACTACACCCCCACAGTGATCTTAAATCCAAGCTTGAGGATTCCAATTCTATCGGTTCGAACTGTACCAAATTTAGCACACAGTAGTACCAACTTCCAAAACTTCCTACACACCCAAATTCTACGAAATTGTACCAAATTTAGTACACAGTAGTACCAATTTCCAAAATTTTCTACATACACCAATCCTACACTCCTACAGTGATCATAAATCCAAGTTTCAGGATTTCAACTCTATCGCTTATCCCACAATTCAAATTGTACCAAATTTAGTACATATTTGTAAAACTTCCTACATATCTCAATCTTACACCTCAATAGTGATCTTGGCTCAAAATTGCATGATTCTAGCTCTATTGGTTCACCTAAAATTCAAATTGTACCAAATTTAGTACCATTTAGTACCCATAAGTATTATTTTCGTAAACTGAATCCTGACTCCAATCCCACACCCCTACAGTGATCTTGACTCCAAATTTCCTTCTTCCCGCTCTATAGGATCACCCAAATCCAAACTGTACCGATTATAGTACGATTTAGTACTTTTCGTACACATAAGTACCAAATTTCCAAAACTACGTTCATATCCCAATCCTACACTCCGACGGTAATTTTAATTTCAAATTCCAGGATTCCAGCTCGATTTGTATCTCCAAATTAAATTTGTACCAAATATAGTACCATATAGTAATTTTCGTACACATGAGTGCACGCTTTCAAAACCATATCTTAAATGGACCTTACTTCTCAACCTTAATTTCCACTCCAAATTTCAAGTTTTTAACGCCATCCGTTCACATGCTACAGAATTGTACCAAATTTAGTACATTTTCGTACTTTTCGGATAGTCACAGTTCGAATTTCCAAAAGCTCTTTGGTACATCTATCCTACACTCCATCAACGACCACCAAACCAAATTTCAGAGTTCCAGCTCTACCGGTTCGCCAAATACAAATGATACCACATTTAGTACTTTTCGTACCGTTCTAGTACGAATTTCCAAAAACCCAGCCTTATCTGTCACATTTGGACCAAGAGTGACCCTCACGCAAAATTTCAAGATTCTAGCTTCAGCCGTTTCGTCTGGGCATTGATGAATCGTTAAATCAGTCAGTCAGTCAATCACTTTACTCTTTTATTAGTATAGACTAACAAAAAGGTTAAAATACATAACAATAATTACACTAACTTTCCACAAATTGTTTAACTCCTGTATGAGTTCAGTTTCAAACTAAAGTTTTTGGGGTTCTTTTCTATTATGTTTCTGTAAATTTGTGCACAGTTTTCTTTGTCTGCTTTTAATCCCTTCGCTTTTCTCTGGTAATGTTAATGATGTAACATTTCTAACATGTATCTTCGTTTGTAATTGTTCTCCTGTGTTAGGATGTGTAGATCTTTGAGGTTCGGAGTATGTCCTGTTAAGATACAGTGGGGTGCTAACGCTGTTTTTGCTCCAGAGGATTTGTGGATGATTTTTGGTTCCATAGTGTCCACTCAGTCTTTTTAGTTTGCTTTTTGTGATACCAACATAAACCATTTGGCATATGTTAGAATTGTCTCGATTGAACTTAATGTTATACACAACATTGGATTGGTCATGGGAATCTGCGATTTTTTCCGGCTAAAAAAATTGTTGTTTCTATTGCTGCTCTTTCAAGGTAGGTAGAAAAACGAATCGTTCATCTTAAGGATTCTTCTGACGTCACATTCATTCTTAAGATGAAATTTTGAGTCACTAATTTTGAAAACTCACCGTATAAAATTCGTTGCAGTATTTCGTTTAGTTTTTATCTTTACATTTACAGCTTACAGCCTTTTTACCTTTTTGTAATTCCAATAAATCTCAGGTGTTATTATTGTACGTGGACTGTACTTCGTATTTCATCACAAAAATCCACTTATCTTTATCCGGATGCTTCATAACTTCTTCGTAAACGAGTAATTGAGGTGCTGTTTTTACTGTACCTTTTAGACCTTGATGAAACTCTTATTGGGATAACAGCATTTTCATCTTCAGAAGTAGTTGTGTTGCTTGCAGTTTCGAAAGGATAACTTTCTTCATCTTCTGATACAATTTCGATAGCTTGTATAGTCCCTTCGTTATGATTTGATCCTTCTCCGATTTCATAATTTTCTTTGACTATCGTTTCCGTAAATTCAACGTTTGACTTGTCTTCCCCCAGAAAAACAACGTCTCTGCTTATGATAATGTTATTATGGCTGGGATCTAATAAACGTAACCTTTGGTTTCATCTCAATATCCAATATGCAACAGCGTCCAGTTTTGTTGCTTCTTCTTTGTGATGTGAGCATATGCAAAATAAACCGAAAATGTTAATATTCTTGGCTTTTCGAAAATCACTCCTCATGCGGTGTTAAATCAGTTGCTGATGATGGTAGTCGATCCTGTGTTGACTGCTTCTGCCCAATAGTTTTAAATGCATATTCGAACCATGCATCTTGCCATTTCCATTACGCTTCTGCTTTCCGCCAAGGTTTTCATGCACTTACCAAATTTTGTTTCGTTGAATGCCATAAATTCTTTGATTTTATTAATTACCTCGATCTTTTTTTTTGAAAAAAAAAAAAACATTACAATGTCTGCTCTTGTCATCAATTACAGTCAAAACATAGCGATTACCAGTAGGAGTAAAATTTAGCTTGGGTCCACACAAATCACTGTGTTAAGTCAGGTGTACGATTTTACGCAATTTTCGGAAAGGGTTTCCGCGCCATTTTCCCTTTTAAACATACTTCGCACTTAATTTCTCAATTACATTTGTCCAATTATATCCCATTTATTAGAGACTAATTCACACCAAATTTTATTCCATCCATATCATGGTGTCAAAATCGACGGATATACGACAAATAGATTTCCGTTTAAAGTTGCACTTGCATAAAACTCAACTCTCACTTTTTGCCTACGAATTTTACTATGAAGTCTTGCATTGCCAATTTTGGGATTGATAATAAGCTTCCCTCCGACTCTGGTATAAACAGAACGTTTTCCACCATAATTTATTTATGTATACCAAAGAAAATTCCATCACCCACTCCATTGCAATTCAAATTTTTATTAAGTTCCGTGAAAAATTTCACTACATGTCATGTGGCATGTAGCAGCAGAATCAATGAACCCATTGTTTTTGTTTCGAGACGAATCAGCAATTTTCTTTCTGATTATATTGACATTCATTGCATTCATTTTATATGACCATTTTTACCACACAGATAACATTTCGGATTATAACCTTCTCGTTTCCAATACAGCTTCTTGTCCAGAAAATATTTAATTTCTCCGCTTTGCTTCCTGCACTAATTTCTCTTTAACAATTTCCAGTCTTAGACCATTCTCCGGGTGAACTTTCAAGGCTGACACCAATATATTGTAATCTTCTGAAATCTTCCAAGAAGGAAAGACACAACTTTGTGTTCGGGAAATTCTTCACCGAGATCCTCCAATTTTCTCACATTTTCCAAGAATTCTGAGATGTGACCCTCCATCGAATGCCGGAGGAGACTGACACGATTTCTCAATTTTGACTTTTTATGTTGTGTTTTGAAGGCACCCCAATATATGTATCCTCTATTTACAAACCAATCACAGTACGTTTTACAGTTTTACCATTTTTTAGAATACATGCGGCAACCGGCTTCTCAGGAATGGCGTCCGTAACGTGATTCCATTTCAACATTAAATTTCCAAGAATAGTAATTATTGGTATTTAGCTTGGGAAATGTTAGCTTCAAATCGATATTGCAGTTTTCTTTTTATACCCTTTACCACACTGTGGTACAGGGTATTATGTCTTTGTGCATATGTTTGTAACAGGCAAAAGGAAACGAGATAGACACATGGTTCTTTTGAGAATATGCATAGAATCACTTTCTGAGTCGATTCATGTCCGTCTGTCCGTCTGTAGATGTTAAATTGTAAACAAAGTATAGGTCGCATTTATGATCCGATTTATATGAAATTTGGCACAACTCATCTATTTGGCCCAAGGACGAACCCTATTGAAATTGGGAAAAATCGGTTCTGATTTAGATATAGCTCCCATATATATTTTCGTCCGATTTAAGGTAAATGGGGCACCAAAGACCCTATATATCATTCGATTTGCACGAAATTTGGAACAAAGTATTGAATTAGGTCAATAATGACGTGTGACATGTTATGAGAAAATCGGGTCAGATTTATATATAGCTCCCATATATATTTTCGTCCGATTTAAGGTAAATGGGTCTCCAAAGTCCCTATATATCTTTCGATTTGCACGAAATTGGCATAGGGTATTGAATTGGGTCCACAATGATGTGTGCTAAGTTTCAGATTTAGATATAGCTCCAATATATATTTTCCTCCGATTTTATGGAAATGGTGCACCAAAGTCGTTATATATCCTTGGATTTGCACGAAATTTGGCATAGCGTTGTGAACTGAGTCTAGAATGATATGTGTTACGTTTCGGAAAAATCGGTTCTGGTTTCGATGTGGTTCCCACATATACATATATATTTGTCCGATTTTACATAAATGTTTGTCGATTAACACAATTTTTTGCACAACGTATCAAGTTGAGACTTGAATAATGTTATGGCGTTTTGTTCAAATTGATGTAGATGCTGCCATAGCGTCCATATTTATTTCGAATGGGTGTCTGAATGAAATTAAAATGTTTACAGTGCGGCGACCGAATAGCGTGTATTAGTTTTGCTATAAATCGTTTTTCATAAATTTGTCCCATGGTACGAAGTCGACTCTAAATTTGCCCGAATGAAATTAATTTATCATAGGTTGCAGAAAGACTTGTGTATGTTCCTTGGAGGGAACCCAGTTGTTCAAAAAATATCAATTGTCTGTTATTATATAGTTATGTAGGTAGTTACTTGGTGATATAGTTACTTTCATGGTATAATAATAGAAGGTAACAGCAAGTGTTGTTGTACAAAAAATGATACAACAACCACATGGAAATTTGTTATTGTAAGTTCTACTAGTGTCAACTCATTTGACAGAAAAATGTAAACAAACAAACAAATTATCATCAAATTATTTTTATTTTGAAAATGAAATATTTTCGAATCCTCAAAATAAAAATTGAAAAACATGAATGAAAATCTATCAAATTTATATTTCTATCGCTTCCACATCTTTCCTATAATTGAGCCATTGCCATATATATGTGTAACACATATGAAAATGCTGGGAATAGCGAGTTATTCCTTGAAGAAAGATTTGCTTCCTCAAACTTTCCCAGCAGGCAGATTGAGTAAATTGAATACGGAGCACATTTAATAAAGAACAATTTCAAATTGTATCCGTTCCCAATTTTCCTGTTGGGTGATTTTTAAAAACATAATTTGTCAAATTCATATTGACACTAGTATTACGTTGGAATCAAATCAGCTGGGATTTGCTGTTACCTTTTATAATTGTACCATGAGTTACTTTATACCCCAAAAAGGGACATAAAATTGAATCGACAATGAAAGCAAAACAAAACAGAACAATTGTTTTGTCGTTTTGTTTAGACTTTTTGGGAACATTCGGAATTTTAAAAGCAAAAATTGATTTGAAATATGTTTTCAATATTCGAATGAAATACAGATGATAAATCTGAGGTAAGTTTTGATATTGTAACACAATATAGACCAATGTAATCCTTCTACATACTTCATTTCCAGATTTCTATGGATATCGCCCTTTCAGAAACCGCCACAGATTCAGAGAGAACACATAAAAAGGAACACACTCTTAGAGGAGCATTAACATGTCGTCTGTAAGCATTTAATACCGATACAGGAAGAGGTATCGCTCCATAGAGGTCCAAACGCATCAATAAATGCTTCCTATTTTCTACATGTATGTTTTCGATATATGTAGGTCTTCTAACTTCAACTATTTCTAAACCGTCTATTTCAGACAAACCTATAGGGAGACATATTTGAAAAGCACTCGGCCGACAAAAGAATCGTGAACTAGGGATGAATCAGATGGATCAAACAATATATCTATATGTATGCAATACTGTTTTATAATAAATATATTTGTACAGAATAAATGTTAATTTTTCAAACTGTTATACAACTAATTTTCTATACATAAGTAACTAGGCATTTGATTTATAGTTTGTATCTACCCAAGTAACCCAAATGTACAATCATTGGTTACTAACGAAATGGCTGGCTACTGGTAACGCAGGCAGGGGACAATTGACTTCTCCAATGACATACCCATGTTAAATTCACCAGTCTAGGGCAAGATGTGGTAACTAGTGGTAGTTACAGGTAATTAGTAAAATAACTAGTTCATAACCAGTTACTCGAACTACTGGGAATACATATGTACAATATACCCAAAGTGGTGAAGGGTATCATATAGTCGGCCCAGTCCGACTTTACTGCTTTCCTTACTGGTTTATTTCACTTTCGTTCAGATTCGAAACAAGATTTTTAGCATAGGCCATAACCTATTAAATGATAGATCAGCAAAAACGAAATTACAAAGAATGTACGAATTGTTTCCAATCCAAAGGCTTTATTAGAAATTTAAAAAAAAATATTTTTCAAATGGAAATATGAATATTTCAATTTGACGTATTTATCGAAAATAAAGTATTGGCTTTCTCTGCGAGATTTGTCTTGGAGGTCTTATCTTCATAATCCAAGTGAAGCTAACTGGAGGGTGTTCTGCAGAAATCGTAATAAGTCCAAACGCGTAATTCGGAAAACCAAAGCTTCATTTCATCATAAACTTTTTAATGGCAAAACATCTAAAGAAATTTGGGGGCTTTTAAACAGGCATGGCATTGGGAAGAATAAGGATGTTATTGAAGTTGATGTTGGAGAGATAAATAATTTATTTTCTTCTTTTCAAAATGTTGGCAGTAACAATTCTGCTCTTCTCAACTCTTGTGGTAATTTCTCCTTTCGATGTGTTAGCTTGTGTGAAATGTTGGATTGTTTCTCTTTAATAAAATCAAATGCTGTTGGTTCTGATGGTTTGACCCTAAAGTTCCTTAAAATCATATTACCGTATATAGGGAATCACGTTTTACATATTATTAATACCATAATAATGACATCGTCATTTCCTTCCTTGTGGAAAATAGCTAAAGTGATTCCTATTCGAAAGTCTGATGCTGCTAATGACTTTCGACCCATTTCGATAATGCCTATTCTTTCAAAAATGGCGGAACATATATTAAAGAAACAGATTTTAGACCACATATCCTTCCCATCTTTACTTCATGATTCGCAATCTGGGTTTAGGCATAATAGAAGCGCAACGTCTCTGCTTGTAAGTCTTACTGACAAGATTCGTCATATTAAAAGTGATCATGGTTGCTGTGTTCTTCTGTCTATTGATTTAGAGAAAGCTTTTGACAGGATTGATCACGAACTGCTAGTCTTTAAGTTTTGTAATAATTTTGGATTTTCTATTACATCATGTGCTTTAATTAAATCGTATCTTAGATATAGGTATCAGTACGTTTTCGCTGGTGGTAATTGTTCGAGCTATTTGCCCGTTATAAGTGGCGTGCCTCAAGGATCCGTTCTTGGTCCGTTGTTGTTCATTTTGTTTATAAATGATTTTTTTGTTGCAATATCTTCTGATAATTGTCTTCCTTTTGCCTTTGCCGATGACGTTCAGTTGTTGATGAAGTGTGATGCTGCTTTCCCGGATGTGATGCAAAGTGTTGTAAATCATGTATGTTTAACGGTGGCAGATTGGATGATGAAAAATAGATTGTCTGTTAATGTAAATAAGACGAAAGCTATGTCTTTTGGCTTATGTGTTGCTTCTGGTATAGAGGTTATATATAATAACGCACATATTGAATTTGTTGATTGTATAAAGTGTCTTGGAGTTCTTGTGGATAGTGGGCTTACTTTTGAGGCTCATATTAACTCATTAGTGTCAAAAGTTAACTTTATGTTAAGGAAACTTTATAGCACAGAGCTATGTCTTTCAATTGTTACCAAAAAATATGTCGTAAAAGCCTTGATTATGCCGATAATCTTGTACTGTTTAGAAGTCTTTTCAGGAACATTTGGATATGTCCTTAAAAAAGTTCAAGTTGTATTTAATAGAGTGGTAAGGTTTGTTTATTCACTAAAATGTTGGCATCATGTTACTCCTTTTGTTATTGATTTTTTGGGTTGCAAATTTTATGATTTTATTAAACTGAGAATGGTCCTCCTTTTTTACAAATGTTTCAAGAAACGGATACCACTGTACTTTGTAAATCTATTTATTTTTACAAGATCGCAAAGAAATCCTCAAATTCGAATTCCCTTACTAACTTCTTCTTTAGAACGATCGTTCCTTGTCCGAGTTGCTCGAGTATATAACATATTACCAGTACCCTTAAAAACATTCAAACATTCATTAGCTTGGTTTAAAAGTAAAATGGTAGAGTATATTATTTCCAATTACTCATGATTATATCGAGTTAATCAAATTTTATAAATTATTATTGCCCAGTATTGCTCACTTATTTTATTTTTTATCAATGAAGATTTATAAATCATTACGTTGTATATAAATTGGAGTAGTTCAAATTCAATTAAATTTTTTTTAATGTACGTATGTATGTTAAATTTTTTTATATTTGTGATACAAATTATTTAGATAAAAACACAACTCATTTTTATATATAATAATATTCCATTCCTACTGGAGTAGTCATAATCCAATTAATCAAATTTTTTAATCATAATCTATAATAATCAAAAACTTTTTTTTTTTTTGTAATTTAATCGGTATAATATTCTTTAGTAGTTCAATATCCCTCCCTTTTACATTTAAGCCGCTTAATACAATAAATTTTATATTTAATTGTGAAATGTAGCTTACAGCCTTAAGGTCGAAAGACTGGGCACTATGAAATATATAAAAAAATAAAATAAATAATTTATTCGAAATAAAAACCAATGAGGAAAGTTCAAAAGTCGGACGACCGATTATATGATACCCATCACCACTTTGGGTACATACAAGAAATGTTAATATCTACAATATCCTGTTGATAGGACAGGCATAGAATCTTTGGAGGACCATTGAGATGGAATCGGGCGAAATTAAATGTGCTATCTAGATAGATGTTTGAGGCAATTAAAAAAACCCATACACATACCAGTCAGAAATCAATGAAAAATTTCATGTCAAGCGGGCAGACTTGGACTCTTTGGTGTACCATTTGTATGAAATCGAGTAAGATTATATCTGGGAGCTATATATAAACACATGGACCTAATTGAACAACCGTTGCATACACCATTTGGTTTTTTTATCACACTATATTCAATTTAATACCCTCTGCCAAATTTTGTGTAAATCGAACAAACATATACCCTTCGGTGCACCATTAACATAAAATCGAACGAAAATATATGGTCTGTTCCCGTACTGCAAGAATCTACTACTTTTTACTACGATAACGAATTTTCCTTTATGATATCGAAGAAAATAGTAAAATCGAGTAGATTCTTGCAGTACGGGGACAGACCAATAAATATACCTATATCAAAATCTGAACCGATTTCAACAAACCTTATCACACATCATTTTTTCCTTAATTGCATTCGAGCTATATCAAATCTGAACCGATTTTGACAAAACTTCACAGACATAAATCTGGACCTAAATCAGTACTC
This sequence comes from Musca vetustissima, assembly GCF_032173495.1. Taxonomy (NCBI): domain Eukaryota; kingdom Metazoa; phylum Arthropoda; class Insecta; order Diptera; family Muscidae; genus Musca; species Musca vetustissima. Next base: position 14,875 of record NW_026878986.1, read on the forward strand.
CGTGCAAATATTGAGAGTTTGGTGCATCATTCACAAAAAATCAATCTGGGCCTAATTCAGTACGTATTGCAAAATTTTGTATCAATCGGACAAATATTGGGAGTTTGGTGCAACATTCACATAAATCGGACGAAACTATATATGGGAGCTATATCCAAATCTGAGTCGAACTTAATAGAAGCTGCTTTTTTCTCTATGATCTCGCTTACTGGCCGATCTTATATAGGCCTTGATTCGCTTCTTACACGACCTGTTTAGTGGGCCATGCAGAAATTTGTAACTACAATGAAGTTATTTTCAAATGTACAACTAAAAATCCAACAAAAATTAATGTTTCCATGTATTGTTGCAACGGTTTTTAATGAAAATGTATATTCATATTTTAATTTTTTATATATATTTTTATTTTACAATATATATTTTGTTGTTCACATTTAAACTAAAAACACTTGATTACTATGTTTTATAAGTAAGAATTCAAAATCAAATTATGAGGCATTACATGCATACTAATATACGAAAGCAATACATACCATCATAAAAATGGTGGTATTAACGGTTTTAAGTCTTGGAGATTTTGTCATTTAGTTTTTTATATTTTAATTCTCTGAGCATGAAATTATTTCGGTTCACGGTCTTCGAACTTTCTTTCAGTTCTTTGTGGGAATCGCTGTTAATCAAGCTTTATATATTTTTTTAAATAGAACCAGTACAGTCGTATCCCAAAGCACAAATTACATTGGCCGTGGGATCACCAGATTTCTTACATGTTTATAAAAGTTTCGAAATAAATTTCTAAATATTCTAAAATGCGATACTTTACCTGGTCTTATTGGTGAATAACGCATTGGAACGCTCTAAAATTGAGAAAATAGTCATGGTTTAAATGATGCACTTGTAAAGGAAAAGATTTTTTGCGACCATTTTTGATTAAGTCTTCCAGTTGCGATGCCAATTTTATTTGCTTATTGTTTATTTTTCTTTGAATTATTGAGTGGGCTGAGTCACACTCCATTTGAGTGTGACCAACTACTAAGTATCTGTGTGCAATTGTAATTTGTTTTTTTACGCATAACGACAACAAAACATTTCTAAGACAACATTTCGATTCTGGTAAAAGCGCCCATCAGAATAGATAATAATATGATTAGTCTCCGGAGATATGTTAATTGAATGTCTTAAATGTTTTAAAATACGTGAAATGTGGATGCGGTCAGACTACCCTCTGTTTCATCACGAGAATAATTGTTTGATTCCCTATTTTTTTATTTATTTGTACCAAATATTTACATCATTAGCTTAACGTATTTTTTAGAAATAGAGAACCTTACATCTATAATGAATATGCTATTGAATATATTGCATTACATACATATTAAGGCCTAATGGAGAAGGAAAAGAATTGATAAAAAAACCTCCATTAAAAAAATATTGTAAAATTATGAAGTTGCAATTTCATATTTTAATAAGAAGAATTTGCTTTTTTGTGGAATTAGTCGAACAGTTTGCATATCAATGTCCTTTGCCTTTTCGTTTCACATTGTTATGATTTTCAAATTGGTTTTTTGATACGTTATTTGCTTTGAATGATACGCACAAGTCACATTAATCATTTTTTGGTTTGAAAATGTAATAATTGCGTTCTCTCACCTTTGCCATACAATTTGGAAACGAAATAAGCGAAATTTCCTATTATTGTGCGCTGTAAGCGTAATTTCTGCAAAATACGCTTTCTATTTGAGCATTCGGTGAATAGAATTTTTGTTCCCACGTCATCTTCCAGAAAAGAGTAATATCTTTATTAAGCGTTAATATTTTTATTAACGTTATACTTCCAAGAGATTTTTATTGAGGTAGATGTCCAAAATTTTGTAGGAACATGTTGTTCAATAAAACGAACAGTAACAGTAAAAGCCAATTTCGAATGTTTGCGTAGTTAAGTCCATTTAATATGACGATATAATGTTACCTTGATGCGATTAGTTTATTAATATACCTTGTGTTCGACGTATTTGGGTAACACGTAATACAAAATATATTGCAATAGTGGGGAAGTTGGAAGTTTTGTACGCTTTTTCGGAATATAGGTTACCTTGTTAAAAACGTTAAAATCCATTTCACTGCTTTCAATTGGCACACCTGCTGAAAAGGTGGGTATTTAAGTAAGTTGAATTTAGTCCGAGACTTAAAAAAAACTTTTTAACAATCAACGAATACTTTATCTCGCCGTAATAGTTAACCTTATAAATAAACCTTCATAACAACAGTATTTGAATTTCCTGTCTGAATAACATTGGCTGAGTTTTGTAAAATATTTTCGGTTTGAAGAATTGTATACCTATATATTTGATAATTATTTTACAAATGGTTATTTGTCTTCAAAATGCAAATGTCAACCCGTAATCGAGGCGCTGAGGAAATGAAAAGGCGAAAAATTGTTCGCCAGCGATTCAAAAAAATTGTCCGTTGTGTAATTTTAAATCGTGTTTGGTTAAATGATATCGGAGAACAGAAGCTGTCACTCAATGTCAAGAAAAATATTACAATGCTCCTGCGCCCAAAGCTAAAAATAGGAATTCTTACTTTAGAGGTAAGCAATTATAATCTAATTTATGTTTATGAAGCATCACTAATGTGATGCAAAAAAAAAAAAAATGGAAATTTATAGTAGATTATGGCTTTATAAAGTTCAATTTGTTTAATATATCTCTGCTTTATGATCCTTTAAGTAGTTAGTTAGTTTGAAAAGAGGGGTGGTTGAAGCCACCACATGTCCATTATGGGACGTACATTTAAGCCATAGGAGGCCTGTTGTGTGCTCTAGGAAGGAAAGGCATTTAGATTGGAATAATTCTTAGATTTTTGTTTGGTCTCACTATTCTTCTAGGAATTCTGTGTTTTTACAGAAGTCCTTTAGTATTTTCCATTCACACCCCCTTAGGTCATTAAGTTCAGGAATAGTGTCGTTTTTCAAGAATTGGGTTCGGATGCATGCAAAAGCCGGGCAGTGGCATAGGAAATGTTCCAACGTTTCATTGTCTTCCCCACACGCTCTGCACCTGCTGCTTCTCGAACACCCAATCTTGTGTAAATGTGACTGCAGGTTAAGATGTCCTGTGAGAATGCCTATCAGTCTGCTTAGTTCTTTCTTGTTTAGCGTAAGTATTTACTTAGTCTTATCCTCATTTGGGTCTCCCCATAAGATTTTTGTGTTTTTTCCAATCCTCTCGTTATTCCAGAGTGTTTGTGCTCCTCTTTCGCCCATGACCTCATTTCTAGACGTGAAGCGCTAAAAGGTTTTGCACTGTTCTCATCTATGTTGATTAGGTCCGTAACCAACCGAGATGGTTGGCTATCTCGTTTCCTACGACTCCATATTATACGTACAAGACCGTGTCGTGAGAAGTTGTTTACTGTTTTTATGCATTCCAGTACAGTTTTTGATGTAACTGTTTTGGATGTTATTGCATTAATAGCATATTTACTCTCTGTCATGATATTTATGTTATTATGCCCAGAGTTAAAGCTTAACCATCTTAGACACTCCGTTATAGCTTGAACCTCCGCCTGTAGGATCGTGTTGTGATCTGGCAGGCGAAGTGAGATTTCAGTCCCCGGTTCTGGAATAAAAAGTCCCAGTCCCGTCTTTCCCGCTAGCCGGGAGCCATCCGTGTAACAACAGTTTCCCGGAGGCATATGTGCTAGTGTTCCGCTGCTCCATGAGTCTCTGTCCGGTATCAGGATTTCACACGATGTGATTACTCTTGTTTCAGGTATTCGATCTGTCCGATCGTAGCCTGTAGTATATTTTCGTGCGGTGTGTAGTGTCCGTTGTCGATCCACTTGTTCATGGCTTTAAGTCTTAAAGCTGCGATGGTCGCTTCGTTTTTTATTTGGATGTCAACTGGGTGTATATATAATATAGTTTCCAGTGCCCTGGTTGGTGTTTTCCGCATTGCCCCGCATATGCCTAGACAACAAGTTCTTTGGACTTTCTGTAGTGTTATTACATTACATTTTTTGTCTATTGCTGTCCACCAGACTACAGACGCGTAAGTTAGAATTGGCCTAATAACGTCTTGTAGATCCAGTGTACCATCTTTGGATTGAAACCCCATTTAGAGCCCACGGCTCTTCTACAGAAAGACCAGCATCTATGGGCCTTTTCGACCCGTTGATGTATGTGGTCTTTCCATCTAAGTTTTCTATCTAGGATGAAACCCAGATATATGACTTTAATTTATATTGCTATCACTTTGTTTTGAAAGATTGGTTCTTCATACTGTCCTATTTTTGTCTTTCTAGTGAAGAGACATATTTCCGTTTTGTCCGGATTTACGTTTAGACCCCTCGGCTTCGCCCAGTTAGGGTTCTTTCCTCTTAGAAGTATTATAACGTCGTCTGCATAACAGACTGCTTAAAAACCATCTTCGGTTAAGTTCCTTAAGAGACAACTGATAGTGGTGACAGTATCCCTTCCTGCGGTGTCCCTTGTCCTACTTTGCCCCTGATAGTTATGTCTTGAAGGCTACAGTTTATCCATCTATTCCTTAGCATGTGGTTGACCCAGTCTATAATTGCCTGGTCAACACTAAAGGCTTCTAAGGATTGGATAAGTGTTTCGGTGCTGACATTATTAAAGGCTCCTTCGATGTCAATGCAGACTGCTAAAGTGTATATTTTCTTGTCGAAAGTTCCTGCGATGTGGTGTACTACCTCATGTAAAGCGGTTTCCACTGATCTTCCCTTTACGTACGCATGTTGTATATATTTCAGCGTTCATTGGGGATGCTGCTCTTTATCATGGTGTCGATTGTACGTTCCATGATTTTGAGTAGAAATGAAGTAAGGCTAATTGGCCTGTAGTAAGGCTAATAGGGAATGAATACTACCCTGGCTTCCTGCCAGGCTTTCCATAGATCTTGCTTCCCTTGCTACCGTAGCGTCATCACTTATGGATGGGTTCGGTGGGAAGCAAGCGTTCATCAGAAGTCTTATCGTTTCTTCAGTCGTTTCGGCTTGAGTGTGGGTTTTTGACAGAAACTTTTTTATTTTTGAGACGTCGTTTACGCTATCGACCTGTTCACAAAAGGGTTTCCAGGAGTTGCGTTTGGCGCTTCTTGTCATTTTGTTGTATTCTTTCTGCTTATCGTGGAAGTTGTCCCAGTATAGTGTAGATTTCTTGCGGCGTGCTCTATTGTAAAGTTTTCGGACCTCTTTCCCTTTATTTCGAATCTCCCCGGTCATCCAGGGTTTTTCGAAGGTAGATTTCCTTTCTCGAAGAGGACAACTTTCTTCGAAGGACTTTACTATTGCTTCCGCTAAGTTATTGAGATTTTTGTCTATATCGTCAGTGCTTAGGCTGTCATAGTTATGTTGCCCTAGCCTCTCTGAGTAATTTTCCGAATTTTATCCAATTTGTTTTGGACTTCGAAAGTATATGGGTTTCGGCGGTGGCCGTAGGATTTTAAACCTAATATATCTATGGTCCGAAAAGGAATATTCATGTGATACTCTCCATTCTTGTACCTCGTCTATTAGATTCGCTGAACATATTTTTACGTCTAACACTTTTTCTCTAATTCTGTTAACGAAGGTAGGTTTGTTGCCTATGTTAAGAGTAATTAGGTCGTTAGTATTAATATAGTCTAAGAGGGTTTCACCCCTTTTGTTAGTATTAGTACTACCCCACGCAATGTGGTGTGAGTTAGCATCGCTACCAATCAGTACTTCGTTACCTGTTTCTTTTGCTATTCTCACCAGTCGTTGCAGCTCCGCCGTTGGTGGTGGTATCGGCGAGTCAAATGGGAGGCAAACTGATGCCAGGTAAATGTTCCCATTCCCGTGCTTCAGTATGGTTGCGTCCGGTGTTGACAACTGTGGAGAGAATAAAAAGCATACGTTTTTGTGACATATTATGCAGGTTCTCGGTCGGGAACCTGTATTTGCATAGAATAATTGGTAATTTAATCCAGAGACCTTGTTCTTAACAGTCCATGGTTCCTGGATTAGACCGATGTGTAAATTACCTTTAATTAGTTTTTCCATCAGAGCCATTGTTGCCGTCTCACTCCGATGGAGGTTTATATGGATGACTTCGATCATTCTTCATCCAAAAGGCGATCTTCTTGGGAGTCAGTTATCTTCTCCTCGACTCCCTAGCCATTATTGTTGGTTTTTCTCCCTCGCTACTCTTTTTGGCTTCTTCTTCTCCTATCTTCACCTTCCCGATCTTGAAGTAGACAGCGTTTGACACGTAGTGGGCTTTGCCTTTAGTCTTGGCCAGACTTGCCATTGAAGACCTATTCAAGCCTACCACAAGGAGGGTCCCGCCTTTGTTCTCCTCTATGTGGAAGACTTCCCATTTCTTCACCAGCAGTGTCTTGTTTTGCAGACCAAAGACTTCAAGAATGTCCTCTGTCGTGAAGTCGGTGCCCCAACCTCTGACGAAGACCGTAGCTTTTTGTAAGTGGGAGATGTCTCTCTTCCTCACAAGCTTTAATTTGATACGAGGTAATCAAATTAAAGCTTGTGAGGAAGAGTGGGGGCAATACTTGCCACTAAATTCTTAAGGACCTCAATGCTCTTTGAGGACTCGAACTCCAGCATTAGGAAGTCCCCTTTGAATTCGCAGCTATTCAGATCTATGGGCTCTCCACCTTGCCGCAGGTGCTCCATGATCTTTTTGTTGACCGCATTCATCACCTCATCATGCGTCTCCTTTTTAAGTTTACCGGATGCACTACGTTCATCGATTACTGCATAGCAGAGCTCGTCCCTGTAGCTAGGGGTCATGCTTAGCCTTCTCTTGCTATCGGTCGACGTGAAGCTCTTTTTCTTTTTGCAGGTTTGGCATTGGTCTGCTCCTCCGGAGACCTAATCCTCTTCGCCGCTTCCGAGGAAGTGGAGGGAAGGTCAGGCTTATCCTTCAGGGCATCCCGTTCCTGTTTGATTTTGTTTCTCCGGTTCATCCTGGCCAGTTTTCGCCTTTGTGCCCCAGATAGCTGCTTTCTTCTTGTTGTGAGCTTCGCTATGTCTTTGCTCACTTCTTCCATCATCCTATCGGCCTCTTCTCTCTTCCGGCATTCTAGGACGGTTATGTCGGTCTTACATTCTTGGTCAGACCCGGAGTTAGAATTCTAGTCCCCACCTGCCTCTGAAGGTTGGGTCAGGCTTTCGCATCCCGGGTGGTGACCGAAGTCTAACTTGTTTGTGCCTGCTGGCTGAGTGCTTGTAGCGATACCCTCGACTACAGATGCCAAGGCACCCACATCTGTAGGAGATTTTTGCTCACGATCGCTGGATGACGACGGGGCGTGACTCGTGGGCAGATCAACGACACCCGCCGGTACTGAGTTATTTAGGCTCTGCACCGTAACTTTTATTTTATCTTCCTTACTTCCCATCTTTGTTTTTTGTTTTAAGGGAACACCCCCGTAGTCAGTTTTGGTCCGCGGGGCAAAAAGCCCTAAAGTGGTGTGATCAGACTATTCCTTTACCTCCAGGGTTTAGCTGATAGTAATGAGATAGTCTGATCATCCAACTTCCCCCTATCCGCCACCTGGGGGCGCGCCCGGTAGGAGACTGACAAACTCCCTCGGGATCCTTTTAGTATGTGGTCGGGGAGTTTATCCCGTGCAGTTGAATTTTCCCTTACCAGCCAAATGTTTAAATAAACTTTGAGAATATCATTTTACGTTACGACTATTGTCCAAAATGTATTTTAAAAAAATGTCTAATTATACCAAATGCATTAAAACTGCATATGCTTTTGAAGAGTTTCTACATTTCCAGGTTAAAAGTGCCTTTGCTCTATTTTCATCAACATTATAGAAATATTTCCCTAAAAATTCGATTCCGTAATATTGACTTATAACAATAATTTGGGCTTAAGAATAATGTGTCTATAACATTGATTAAGAATTAAAAACCAAAAATGAAAGTTTTTTCTTCAAATTTTATATTTGAAAATTATATTTTTCAAATAACATTGAATTCTCCTATTTAAATTGTGTCATATTATACATGTATTATAACGTTATATTTTAGTACACTGCGTATCATAACTATAGACGCACCTTTAATTCAATTGGTATGTTAGTTGACTAATAAAATGGACCCATTAAGTTATTGTTCACAATAAAACGATCAAAAACACATATTATTCAACAAAAATAATTAATTTATTCTTTATGGTTTCGCCGAATTCTGCACCTTCAAAATTACTGGTGTTGCATAACTATAGACGCACTTTTACAAAATTAGAAAAATTTATTTTTTAAAACTTAAATAAAATAAAATAACTTTTATAATTAATGGATAGGGCGTCCCTTATTTTGAATAAGTTCAAAAATTTTATCCATCACACTGTTGATCAAAAGTATTCGCAAGTCTTCATCGATTGACCGCCATTCATCGATAATCACTTCTTGGAGGTAAAATACAGTTTGGTATTGGAGGTTTTCTGCATAGACACGATGAGTCAAGATTCCACACATGTTCTCGATCGGATTCTGGTCGGAAATTTTAATATTTTTCGATTTTAACCATACTTGAGTATGGCGACTTTTATGAACTGGTGCGTTGTCCTGCTAAAAACGTGTCCTTGATTGTTGCTGCTTTCCCAAAATGGCAATAATTTGTCTTCCAAGACTTGAACGTACTCCATTGAATTCATCCGACAACATGGAAATGTCAAATAAAGCATTCCGTGGCTATAAAATGCGGGTACATCTCTCTTTTAGCTGAAGTTTTTAAAGTTTTGTTTTCACTTATTGAAATGGAAACGATCCACAGAATCCGCAATTTAATCCGCGATATATTTAAAAATATTCGAAAAATATTTCATAAGGGACATAATCCTCATTTTGTAGAGGATATATATATATATACAGTCGAATTCGGTTAAGTGAAAACGCCTAAATTTTCTTTTAAACAGAATTTTCAATTAAAAGAACTTCGGATAAGCGAAACTCGTTGCGCTTAAACGAAGTTTTCAATCAATATCTGAAAAATCGTGATATTTCTAAATAATATTATAAAATTAATTGAGTAAGAATTTGTTTTTTCGTAGACATTTGAATGGATGGTTGGAAAATGTGAAACATAATTTTGGGGTTGCACATAAAAGTTTTACTGAATTTCGTCGCCCTTACAAAAATTATATTTTTTCTCTTAAACGGTGCTCGTTTCATATATATTTGTGTTTTTGCAATAAAAAAAGTCTTTCTCTTATACAGATTTTCAATTAACCGGTTTTTCTTTTAAGCGAAGTAAAGGGTTTGAAAATTCATCCGATATATTAGTTCACCATTTTTAGTTTCAATTAACCGATTTTTTTCGATAAACCGGCATTCGCTTATCCGAATTCGACTGTATATACCGTAGTGGACATTCGTTTGAGCGCATATGATGGTTTTGAGATTTTACTATGAAAACACATTAGTATTATATATTTATACCCTACACAACTATGTTGTCAGGGTATTATAGCTTTGTGCAGCCCCAAGAGTTTGTAACGCCGCGAAATATTAGTCCTAGACCCACCTTTAAGTATACCGATCGTCATATCTCGACTAGGTGAGTCGATCTAGACATGTGTGTCCGTCCGTCCGTCTGTCCATTATAATTTGTAAACACGATACAGGCCACAGTTAAGGTCCAATCTTCACGAAATTTTGCATGTAGGATGGGTTCTGGCCAATGAAGACGCCTATTGTTTTGGAAAAATCGGTTAATATTGGAAAAGATCGGTTAATATTTAGTGGATGAAATGGACCAAATACTTAATTTTTATCGGGTTTTCTGGTCGCTCTAGAGGGCGCAATTATGACCCAAACATCGCGAATTTTTACATAGAGAAGGTGATCGGGCCAAAGAATAAGCATGCCTGTTTTAATAAGGATCGGTTAATATTTAGCGGGTCAAATGGACCCTGACTTTTGTGTGAAAAATTACAAAATTACTATTCTGGACATCTGGACATGTAATTAGAAGGGCTGTACTGAACATTAGTAATAATTGTCGGCCTCTAGTTGGTCCAGATGGTTCAAAAATCGCGAAATATTGCCCAAGCTCAGAATATAAATCCACAGAAAGTTAGTTTTTCGTGGAAGTTGTGTAGGGTATCATATGGTCGGCCCCGTCCAACTATACTGCTCCGCTCACTGGTTTTTAAAATAAAATGTTGAATTTATTTAAGGTATCGAATATCAAATACAAAACAAAAACATTTTTCATACACTTTTCGAAATAAATAAAAATAAGGTATATTTTGCCTTTTTTGCCAGGATATTCGTTTGAGTGCAGTTCATTTTAAAATAAAAAATGGCGTCATAAAACAAACTTCACAATATTTTTATTATTAAATTAATAATTAGCATGTGCACCGTTATTTTAGGTAACATTTAGGTAGGTGATATCTAACTAGCATTCTTTCACTGCATATTTAAGGTAATTTACAAAAGAAAATATTATGAAGAGTCATACACCTTTGCCACAGGAATCTCATATACGTTTTCAACAAGATTAAACTCTGGTGTGCAAGCCGTCCGTGGTAAAATATTTATATTTTTGTCAGAAAACCAACAAAATTTTTGCTTCGAGGCTGGATGGAAGCGTTATCCTGGAGAAAATTATATCCTTGTCCTCTTTTTAATCAAAATGTGTTACTAAAACGACGTTTAATAATTCATTATGCATTTCAAAATCAATTTTGGTGGACACATCACAAAGTTGAACCTTACATT
>NW_026878987.1:0-26078 GCF_032173495.1 Musca vetustissima
GGTCACTGAAAAAATATTCTTTAAGAAATCCACGCCTATGATGGTCACTGAAAAAATATTCTTTAAGAAATCCACGCCTATGATGGTCCTGAAAAAATATTCTTTAAGAAATCCACGCCTATGATGGTCCTGAAAAAATATTCTTTAAGAAATCCACGCCTATGATGGTCACTGAAAAAATATTCTTTAAGAAATCCACGCCTATGATGGTCACTGAAAAAATATTCTTTAAGAAATCCACGCCTATGATGGTCACTGAAAAAATATTCTTTAAGAAATCCACGCCTATGATGGTCCTGAAAAAATATTCTTTAAGAAATCCACGCCTATGATGGTCCTGAAAAAATATTCTTTAAGAAATCCACGCCTATGATGGTCCTGAAAAAATATTCTTTAAGAAATCCACGCCTATGATGGTCCTGAAAAAATATTCTTTAAGAAATCCACGCCTATGATGGTCCTGAAAAAAATATTCTTTAAGAAATCCACGCCTATGATGGTCCTGAAAAAATATTCTTTAAGAAATCCACGCCTGATTAGGTTCCTGAAAAATATTCTCAGGTCTTTGATGGTCACTGAAAATATTCTTTAAGAAATCCACGCCTGATTATGTCCCTGAAAAATATTCTCAAGTTTTTGAAGGTCACTGAAAAAATATTATTTAAGGAATCCACGCCTGATTAGGTCCCTGAAAAAGTCTTTGATGGTCACTGAAAAAATATTCTTTAAGAAATCCACGCCTGATTAGGTCCCTGAAAAATATTCTCAGGTCTTTGATGGTCACTGAAAAAAATATTCTTTAAGAAATCCAGGCCTATGGTGGTCCTGAAAAAATATTCTTTAAGAAATCCACGCCTATGGTGGTCCTGAAAAAATATTCTTTAAGAAATCCACGCCTATGGTGGTCCTGAAAAAATATTCTTTAAGAAATCCACGCCTGTGGTGGTCTTGAAAAAATATTCTTTAAGAAATCAAGCCTATGATGATCCTGAAAAAAATATTCTTTAAGAAATCCACGCCTATGATGGTCCTGAAAAAATATTCCTTAAGAAATCCACGCCTAGATGGTCCTGAAAAAATATTCTTTAATTAATCCACGCCTATGATGGTCCTGAAAAAATATTCTTTAAGAAATCCACGCCTATGGTGGTCCTGAAAAAATATTCTTTAAGAAATCCGCGCCTATGCTGGTCCTGAAAAAATATTCTTTAAGAAATCCACGCCTATGGTGGTCTTGAAAAAATATTCTTTAAGAAATCAAGCCTATGATGGTCCTGAAAAAAATATTCTTTAAGAAATCAAGCCTATGATGGTCCTGAAAAAAATATTTTTTAAGAAATCCACGCCTATGATGGTCCTGAAAAATATATTCTTTAATAAATCCACGCCTATGATGGTCCTGAAAAAATATTCTTTAATTAATCCACGCCTATGATGGTCCTAAAAAATTATTATAAAAAAATACACTCTTTTTTTGGTTCCGGAAAAATATTCTTTAAAAACTCCAAGCCCGTGTATGTCCCTTAAAAATTCCGTTTTTTAATTATTTGGCATTACATAATATTTCTAACACCAACCCTCGTATTTATCTTATACTCTACTTGTATGTACCAAGTGGAACCGGTGTGAACAAGAAATTGTTGTTGGTTATAGTACTGTTTTGCCATTGAACATTAAACTGACACTGCAGACGAACCTGACAGGACCAAAAATTTATATTTGTCAATGGCCCTAACTCGAATTTTCATAGCAAAGTTTTTGATATTGAAGATGATTTTACGAATAAGATATATATTCGTCATAAACGATATAGACGGGTTCCACTGTGGTATAACCATACATTATGTATATATTATTTTTCAAGATTTATCTCTACTGACCGTTATTTATTTTATTGACTGATCCTATTTCACTTGCTTTTAAATATCGATTATCGAACTTCAGCCGTGAACCCAACGAACCATATAAAATTATCATCAACAAAACAAAGCAAAAAATAACAACAAAACAGAACACTCTATTGTCTACTCTCATTCTCTAAGTATCTCTCATCTCTAATGGTTCACTAGAGAGTCATTAAAATCTAATCATGTGTGCCTTAGGAATGTATCCACACAGAAAAACACTTGACCAGATACTATTTTACCAATACGTCGACATAATCGAAATTGCATCGTGTTTATGGGGAGCAAAACAAACTTGTCATACCATCCAGCTCTCTGGAAAAGTAAACCTGTTGTATCTACTTGCATTGCATTTCAAATAAAAAAATACATGATTTATTTAGAGTATTCTCATTGTAATTCCCTTAACACAAATTGTTCTCTTAATAAATGTAGAGATGATAAGAGATTTACTCTTCTTAATACTACAGCTTTAAAAAAAAGTTTTCTTTGCATATATTTGAATGCAGCAACTGTGGCATTTCTGATGGTCCCTGAAAAAATATTCTTTAAGAAATCCACGCCTCGCCTGTGTTGGTCCCTGAAAAAATATTCTTTAAGAAATCCACGCCTCGCCTGTGTTGGTCCCTGAAAAAATATTCTTTAAGAAATCCACGCCTCGCCTGTGTTGGTCCCTGAAAAAATATTCTTTAAGAAATCCACGCCTCGCCTGTGTTGGTCCCTGAAAAAATATTCTTTAAGAAATCCACGCCTCGCCTGTGTTGGTCCCTGAAAAAATATTCTTTAAGAAATCCACGCCTCGCCTGTGTTGGTCCCTGAAAAAATATTCTTTAAGAAATCCACGCCTCGCCTGTGTTGGTCCCTGAAAAAATATTCTTTAAGAAATCCACGCCTCGCCTGTGTTGGTCCCTGAAAAAATATTCTTTAAGAAATCCACGCCTCGCCTGTGTTGGTCCCTGAAAAAATATTCTTTAAGAAATCCACGCCTCGCCTGTGTTGGTCCCTGAAAAAATATTCTTTAAGAAATCCACGCCTCGCCTGTGTTGGTCCCTGAAAAAATATTCTTTAAGAAATCCACGCCTCGCCTGTGTTGGTCCCTGAAAAAATATTCTTTAAGAAATCCACGCCTCGCCTGTGTTGGTCCCTGAAAAAATATTCTTTAAGAAATCCACGCCTCGCCTGTGTTGGTCCCTGAAAAAATATTCTTTAAGAAATCCACGCCTCGCCTGTGTTGGTCCCTGAAAAAATATTCTTTAAGAAATCCACGCCTCGCCTGTGTTGGTCCCTGAAAAAATATTCTTTAAGAAATCCACGCCTCGCCTGTGTTGGTCCCTGAAAAAATATTCTTTAAGAAATCCACGCCTCGCCTGTGTTGGTCCCTGAAAAAATATTCTTTAAGAAATCCACGCCTCGCCTGTGTTGGTCCCTGAAAAAATATTCTTTAAGAAATCCACGCCTCGCCTGTGTTGGTCCCTGAAAAAATATTCTTTAAGAAATCCACGCCTCGCCTGTGTTGGTCCCTGAAAAAATATTCTTTAAGAAATTCTCGATTGTGATGGTTGCTGATGTCCGCTTTGACTTATATTTAGAGTATCCCGGAACCTTCTCCGCACAGCTATTTGTTTTTTTTTTTGTGATTTATCAATTGATTTATCATTGAAACTTTCATTCTTTCTCAATATGAATGTTCGTATATAGTATTGTATCGTGAATTTGTCTCCCGTTGTATTAACTTTAAATGCAAATATGTCAATCAACAGCATAAATGATTTCTCCATGTTCTTCACACTATTGTAACTAGAATAGAATTTTATATTTTTCAACATTAATTCTTTGGAAAAATTATTCTATATGTATAATTATTAAGTATTACCAAAAAAAGAAGTAGAATTAATACCACAAGAAAAAAGGAAATTAACATACTAATTTTCTTTTTTGGGAAGGCAGGAAATGAATATGTATCCGAGAAACAATTTGAATTGATAGCTCTGTTTATTTCAAATTGAAATTTTTCATTATTTGCGCTGCAGCTGCATCCGAAGAACTGTCACCCTTCAGAGAGTTAACAATTTCGGAAAGGGCTGAAAGAAAAAAAAGTAATAATTAAAATGTACTTCATTTTCATTAGTATGCAAACCTACCCTTCCTCTCCTCATTGGACATTAGCAATGACAAAATGGGCACCTGTTTATTTTTACTAACTTCCAGTAGAGTTTTAGCTAAGGTTGCATCCTTTGTCGGCAAATAGAAATCATGTAGTGTGCGTATGACATCGGTTAGGGTGTCGGAATCAAAACCAGCTCCCAGAATTTTACACACATTATTGGGATTAATACTTTTCAGATATTCATATTTATGTTGTGGTGATAACTCTTTCCAATTGGAATAAAATTGAGCAGAGGATATTGGAGCTTCTGGTAGGGGACGCTACAAAATATACAACTATTTTAAATAAATTGAGATTTGATAAAAAACTATCTTACTTACATTGTAGTTAATGTTGTCATCAACAATATTTGTTGTCAACTTGTTTACACTTTCAATTTTATTCGAATCTTGTTCTTTGGCCTCATTAGTTTTCTTAACATCATTTTCTTTGTGTGCCTTTTCCGGTTGTGCATCCTTTGAAGTTGATTTCTCTTCTACGATATTTTCTTTATTTTCATTGTGTTTTATATTATCCTTATTATCCACTGCAACAGGTTTTGTTTGTTTGGCCGCAGCAGCAGCATTTTCTTTGGCCTTAAGTCTTTCTTCGGGATTTTTAATCTCTTTAATAACACCGCTATAACTATTAAACATCTTATCAATATCCTCATCTGACATTTTAAGACAATCATTATTTTTAATTTCTTTCGGTCCAACAACATCAGCAATTGGTATACGCTTTAAGGGTTTCGTAGAACGTTTATAGGCTGGCTTATCAATGGGTAAAATATCCACAACATTGCTACGCAGACTTGTGAAATTGGGACCTTTTGAGTTTTTCGCTGTGGAAAAAATAAGAAATGACTTTATTATTTGGAAATTTGCAATCATTTCAATTGAAATATACCATTTTTACGTAAGCGTTCGTTAATCCTTTCCAGGCTGCGATTTGCCTCACTGTTTTTGGGCTCAATCATTAGTACTGTAGTACAATCCTTAAGGGCATCCATATTATTGCCTAAGCACTCATTTGCCTGCATGCGACGATAATAAGCTTTCACTGCTAAATTATCGATTTCTGTTGCCCGATCACAATCGTCAATGCATTCGTCATATCTGAAATTATTGAAAGATTTTTAAAGAAAAACTCTTTAATAAGGCGAGGCGTGGATTTCTTAAAGAATATTTTTTCAGGGACCAACACAGGCGAGGCGTGGATTTCTTAAAGAATATTTTTTCAGGGACCAACACAGGCGAGGCGTGGATTTCTTAAAGAATATTTTTTCAGGGACCAACACAGGCGAGGCGTGGATTTCTTAAAGAATATTTTTTCAAGGACCAATACAGGCGAGGCGTGGATTTCTTAAAGAATATTTTTTCAGGGACCAATACAGGCGAGGCGTGGATTTCTTAAAGAGTATTCTTTCAGGGACCAACACAGACGTGGATTTCTTAAAGAATATTTTTTAATGGACCAACACAGACGTGGATTTCTTAAAGAATATTTTTTAAGGGACCAACGCAGACGTGGATTTCTTAAAGAATATTTTTTAAGGGACCAACACAGACGTGGATTTCTTAAAGAATATTTTTTAAGGGACCAACACAGACGTGGATTTCTTAAAGAATATTTTTTAAGGGACCAACACAGACGTGGATTTCTTAAAGAATATTTTTTAAGGGACCAACACAGACGTGGATTTCTTAAAGAATATTTTTTAAGGGACCAACACAGACGTGGATTTCTAAGAGAATATTTTTTAAGGGACCAACACAGGCGTCGATTTCTTAAAGAATATTTTTCAGGGACCAACACAAGCTTGGATTTCTTAAAGAATATTTTTTCAGGGACCAACACAGACGTGGATTTCTTAAAGAATATTTTTTCCTATATAGAAGACATTCTTCAACTATTCTAGAGCTGGAATATCTCTACCATATTTAAAATATCTTCTTAAATCTGATATCTTCCGTAGCTAGGAGACCTTCTTCTGCTCCTTGGGGGAGAATCTTGTTCAGCTTTTGTTGACTCCTTACATATCTAAAAAAACTTTTGCAGCTCCTCTACAACTAGGAGATTTTCCTCATCTCTTCTTTAGTTACATGGTCTTCAGATCTTCTAGAACTAGAAAAACAACACCTACAACAATTTGACATTCTGTTGCTAAAATATCCTTTTATGTTATTCATTAGGTAGAAGTCCTTCTTAAGCTACTCTATAGCTAGTTTTTAGATGTAGGACGTACTTCAGTTCTTTTATAGATAAAATAATTCAATTATGACTGATATGTGCCAAGTTTCGTGAAAATCGGTTGAGATTTAGATATAACTCCCTTATATTATAGATTGATTTCAATAGACGCACCAAGGATCCAATATATGGTTGATAGGAACAAAACGTACTGAAATTAGTATAACCTAACCTGTGACAAGTTCCGTTGAAATCGGTTCATATTCGGATATAACTTCCATATATATTTTTGCCTCATGTTAGTCAGATTGACATCATATTTTGCACAATGTACAAAATTGAACATATAATTACGTAGTTGCGTTTTGTAGAAGTACAGACATAGCCCAACGTATGACCTATTGATATTTGTTTGAAGTCGATTCACAGTTAGATAAATATCACATATTTTATTTCCTCCAATTTAATGTTAATAGTCCTGTTTAATATACCCATAGTGGTGAAGGGTATCATATAGTCGGACTTTTCTACTTTCCTTACTGGTTTTCTATCAGTTCTCCCTTTAGTATTTTTACACTGCCCTAGTACATGTTTTCTATTTTGTTACTTTTAAATAAATATGTGACCATGGCAATAATAATATCGCAAGTTACTGTACCCTATCGACAAAAAAATAAATGCTATTTATTAATATTTGTTGTTTAACTATGTCTTACCTTTCCATTTTCAAATAGCACAATGCCCTATTGCTGTAATAAATCGCATCATCGGGATACAATTCAATTGCCTTGTTATATTCATCAATGGCCATGTCGTATTGACCCAATTTAACAAAACTATTACCGCGATCTTTGATTTCATTCGCCTCCTTGTGTTTCATGGCCATGGGATCTAATACCGTGTCCACTTTTTCAGTTGGCGACTCCAATGATTGTTGGGGTTGTTGCTTTCCCTTGTTACCACCACCGGATAAATCATTTAATGGTTGTTGTTGTTGTGATGTTGAATCTTTATTAGAGACCTGCTCTGTGATGTGACTTCGTGGAAGTGGCATTGTATTTAACTACAAGAGAGATGAACATTAATAAAAGTCCTTTCCAATACCAAAATGACTTACAATTTTATTATCTCCAATGTCATTGCTGGCGGCTGGTGTATTCTGCAATTTCTTCTCCTTATCCTTGATTTCCTTCTCCCAGCTATACAAATCGTTCATGGCATTTTTAATTTCTTCGGCATTTTGTCGTACCTGATTGGTGATATCGAATGATTTACGTGCCGTTTCCATTGTTAGTTTATTCTGTCTTATTTATTTGGGTTTCTTATTTCAATTTTTTCTCCTTTGTGCAAAAATGTTTTGTTTAGCTTCACAACGTTCGGTGTATTTTTGCAGAAGGTGCGGGAAACTCACACAATTCGAGAATTGTCAAAATAAATTCTATTGTTTTGGTTCATTTCTGTGCTGTCATGCCAATACAATGTGTGGTTACTCGAGGAATGGTTAACCATTTGTACGTTACGTTACGTGAATGGTGGTTGTAGTTAGTGAAACGGGTACATACGTAATAGTTGGCAACTCGTTGCTAAATGCGAGGAATTTGTTGAGAAATTATAATGAAATTTAAAATTAAGGGAAATTTGATTTGATACGATTATATTGTGAATATTTTGCTGAATATTATATATAAAATTTAAGACCAATTTGGTTAAGACCGTGTAATTAGCAACATATGAAGCTTAAATGTGAACTGTTTTAAAATTATGTCAATGTTTTTCAACGGTTCCACCCATGGTACAAGGTAGGGCAGCTTGAGTTAAATAACAAAAAACAACTATGTAAGTTTTGGCTTCTTCTGTCAAAAGATAAAATAATTATACGCAACAATTAATTTTAATTTCTTGGGTTCTCATTGGGTCTTTGAGTATTTGAAATTTTGTTTTACCGTGAAATAACAATTACAAAGTAGGGTATAAATACCTATTTTGAGTATATGTGTGAGTTATTTTGAATAGGATTGAAATATATTGAAATTAAATGTCTGTTCCGGAAACAGCAGAACATACCATTAATTGAAATTAAAACTGAAAGATATTACTATTTTTATTTGACATTAGAAGGCACCTGGAGTTATCCTAACTTGTATTATTATATGATGTTTCCACGTTTTAACATAGCTCCACATCGCATTACATTTAGTATTTTAAATGTTGTAGCCGCCTCTTACTATCGAAAACTTTGTCGCGGGAACTTTTCAATAAAGCTCCCTCACATTGTCGACATTTCAAACTTTCAGTTTTAACCGCATTTTAAAATCAAAGTGGGCGTGATATGCTATTTCAAGTTCTTGAAAGGTGAAACTACCCAGAAAACTATTTGATCCAATTTTTGTACCCTCCACCATAGTATGGAGGGCATATTAATTTTGTCATTCCGTTTGTAACTCATCGAAATATTAATTTCCGACCCTATAAAGTATATATATTCTTGATCAGGGTAAAATTCTAAGACGATCTAGCCATGTCCGTCCTGTTCTGAAGGAATTGAGATAGGGTGCTGAAATTTTGCATAGGGTTGTCTTTTGTCTGCAGGCGGGTCAAGTTCGAAGATGGGATATATCGGTACACGTTTAGGCATAGCTCCCATATAACAGTAACCCCCAATTTTCGGTATTTTGGGGTTCTTGGGCGCGTTTTTCAACCGAATACGCTGAAATTTTTCTGGTAGCCCCCATATAACGGTACCTCATAATTTTCAGTATTTTGGGGGGTTTTGATCGTATTTTTCCACCGAATTGGCTGTAATTTAGTATTTCGAGTTCTTAATAGGTACCAAATCTCTCCACATAAAATGATCAATATAGGTTGATTTTTTCGGATATCCCCCATATAAGGGTACCCCCAATTTTCGGTATTTTGGGGTTCTTGAGCGCGTTTTTCTACCGAATACGATGAAATTTGGTACATTGAGTTCTTAATAGGTTCCAAATCTCTCCACAAAATATTATGAATATAGGTCAATTTTTCGGATAGCCCCCATATAAGGGTACCCCCAATTTTCGGTATTTTGGGGTTCTTGAGCGCGTTTTTCAACCGAATTCGCTGCAATTTGGTATTTTGTAGTCGTATATGGTAACAAATCTCCCTACCAAAAATTATAAATATTCGCCTCCTTTTTGGGGTAGTCCCCATATAACCCCCTTTTTTATATTAAAATAGTTATCTGATTTGTTGCGGGTTTTGAGTTTGGTTCTAAGACTCTTTTGTTATCATTTCACCTGCGGAGGATATAGAGATAAGAAAATTAGAACGTAAGGTTCGATAATGAACTATAGCCGCAATTAGACCTAGCCCCTGATTGGAGGTTCGAGAAGGAGTGGACCAATATTCCCCATCTTCGAATTTGAACTAAGCTTGGAAGAAATAATAAGATGGGCAAAGTTCGGATGAAATCTAAAGACATCAGCTGCGCTAAATGGGCTACCTATTCATTGTGCCATGGTATGCTCGTTTACTCATTAATTTCTACAAACTGTTTCTGGATACTGTTGGTTTAAGTTAAAGTTCAGTAAAATATAGCAAATTGAGAGAGAAAATTTGCCAGTTGTGTTACTGAGTATTTTCCAATTCTTATTGGGAAAATTTACCTAGTAAACATTTTCCAGTAAAATCAGCTGACATTTTATCAGCTATTTCGTTATGACTTGTAAGCAAACAAACGAATTTGTTGACAGACATTAATTCCGTTCCAGAACATAAAAGGTTCTACAAATTTTACAAGTTTTCTAACGTTTTACTCGAAACCCGTTCCTGAACCCATAAAACTTGAAAACTGTTCAGCCAAATTCAAGAGAACTCAAAACAAATTGGGTTTTTCATTGTAAACTTTTTACTCGAGAAATTTGGCCGAATAAAAATGGTAAACAGGAATTGTTTACAGATATTAGTTCCGTTCCATAACCTAAAATATTCTACTAATTTTACAAGTTTTCCCACTTTTTACTCGAAACCCGTTCCTGAACCCACAAAACTAGTATAATGTTCAACCAAATGTAAGAGAACTTTTTACTCGAGAAAAATGGTAATCTTCTAATTGGCTATCGTGTTGATTTTGATATACATATTACCATCTAATTAAATTTTCAAATTATTTGTACTCTGAGAGCGATTTTGAAATGTTTACCTTTTAGTAGCTTTACTATTAAAAAAGTACTGGAACAGATCAATTGTAATATATTTCAATATTTCAGGGTCGTACCTAATTTATTGCGCTCCGTACAAAAATACTCACTTTCTCACCTATAGGTTTTGTTAGACGTTCGCATTACCCAAATACGCAAGGACTTTATTTGCATCTGTGCCAATTGAAAACGGCGAAAATGGATGAAAACATTTTTTAATTGATCGAAAAATGCTTACTTTTATAGAAACACAAATTTTTCAATGACTGAAATTATATTTTCAAAAAACAAAAAATCCAAAATTCAAACATTTTCAACTTTATATTTTGATACGGAATGCGTATTTTTTGTAACATTCATTGAAATAAAGATTGATTTGTTAAGAGCTTGATAACTTAAAAAAAAACGCACAAAATTTGCAAAATCTCATCGGTTCTTTATTTGAAACGTTAAATTGGTCCATGACATTTACTTTTTGAAGATAATTTCATTTAAATGTTGACCGCGGCTGCGTCTTAGGTGGTCCATTCGGAAAGTCCAATTTTGGGCAACTTTTTCGAACATTTCGGCCGGAATAGCCCGAATTTCTTCGGAAATGTTGTCTTCCAAAGCTGGAATAGTTGCTGGCTTATTTCTGTAGACTTTAGACTTGACGTAGCCCCACAAAAAATAATCTAAAGGCGTCAAATCGCATGATCTTGGTGGCCAACTTACCGGTCCATTTCTTGAGATGAATTGTTCTCCGAAGTTTTCCCTCAAAATGGCCATAGAATCGCGAGCTGTGTGGCATGTAGCGCCATCTTGTTGAAACCACATGTCAACCAAGTTCAGTTCTTAAATTTTTGGCAACAAAAAGTTTGTTAGCATCGAACGATAGCGATCGCCATTCACCGTAACGTTGCGTCCAACAGCATCTTTGAAAAAATACCGTCCAATGATTCCACCAGCGTACAAACCACACCAAACAGTGCATTTTTCGGGATGCATGGGCAGTTCTTGAACGGCTTCTGGTTGCTCTTCACTCCAAATGAGCCTCATCGCTGAACAAAATTTGTCGATAAAAAAGCGGATTTTCTGCCAACTTCTCTAGGGCCCATTCACTGAAAATTCGACGTTGTGGCAGATCGTTCGGCTTCAGTTCTTGCACGAGCTGTATTTTATACGGTTTTACACCAAGATCTTTGCGTAAAATCTTCCATGTGGTCGAATAACACAAACCCAATTGCTGCGAACGGCGACGAATCGACATTTCACGGTCTTCAGCAACACTCTCAGAAACAGACGCAATATTGTCTTCTGTACGCACTGTACACATTCGTGTGGTTGGTTTAATGTCCAATAAAGTAAACTGAGTGCGAAACTTGGTCACAATCGCATTAATTGTTTGCTCACTTGGTCGATTATGTAGACCATAAATCGGACGTAAAGCGCGAAACACATTTCGAACCGAACACTGATTTTGGTAATAAAATTCAATGATTTGCAAGCGTTGCTCGTTAGTAAGTCTATTCATGATGAAATGTCAAAGCATACTGAGCATCTTTCTCTTTGACACCATGTCTGAAATCCCACGTGATCTGTTAAAAACTAATGCATGAAAATCCTAACCTCAAAAAAATCACCCTTTACATGTATTTAACTTTTGAGGTGAATAAATTCGTACGCATACGCATAAATTAAGGTACGACCCTCAACTTTTCTTTGAAAACGACAAAATCAGGTACAGGGTTTCTGGGTTGTCATCAATTTTGCAAATGAGACTAATTTCAATAATTATGCCACCCTGTCTATCCCTACAGGGTTCCCTCAATATTATGCTGATAAATTGTTCCTTTGAATGTTCGTCAAAAATTAAAAAAAAACAGAAGCCTGAAAATTTGATTATCTGTAGATTACTTGGAAAATAATCGGAAAAAATCATAGAGAATATCGAAAATGAAGAGTTAACTCTTCTTCTAAGCTTTTTGATGGTCTCAGAAAAAAATTGCGGATTAAGGTACATATTTCGAATCTTTTATAAATATCCGGTACATTAATACGTAAAAAATACATATTGGGATATATTGAGGTGAACTAAAACGCAACTCTGTATGTTGTGGCCTGTTATGTCAGATATAAATTAAATTAGAACGTAAGGCTCGATAATGAACTATAGCCGCATTTAGACCTAGTCCCTGTGTGGAGGTTCCAGAAGGAGTAGACTGATATTCCCCATCTTTGAATTTTAACTAAGTTTGGAAGAAATAATAAGATGGGCAAAGTTTGGATTAAAACTAAATTTTCTAAAACGGATTTGGTCCAAAGAAACATGGGGTCTAGAACCAATATTTCGATGATGCACATTTTCACCGCATCAAAGTGTATACACCCTCATTAGCCATAAGGCTGAGGGTATAATTATCCATTAAAATCGGTTTGTAGAAATGTCGGTATGAGTCCACTTTTTGGTATTTTCCCTATATTTTCATTTCAAGTACCTGTCAGTATATTTTTCACTTGTTCAATTTCGGTTTAACCGACATTAGTTTACCTTTCACAGATTTTGAAACTTTTTTGGGTTTTTGTGTTGGTTTGGCCTTTCTTTCGCATAAAATATGCATCATCAATTGATTCTTTCTGTATTTCGACACCAAAAGATTGTGATAAGTCAACTAAATATATCTGAATTTGCTTCGACTTAGAATATAAAATAAAATCCACTAATGTCAAATTTCTAGAAATCTTGTGTGCAGTCGAGATTATATCAAATACAACACTGTTTTGGTACCAAAAATGTAGCACCTTTCAAAATCTGTTTAAATTCAGAATAGCTGGCAAAAAATAAATAAAAAATATTTAATTTTAAAAAGTTATTTTGAAACTTATTCGATTTTAAAGCAACACATGTTTAGAAGAATTTGTCGCCACATGCAGAAGGGCCAAACCTTACTATGCCTCATTGAAATATTTGTTTTAGATCCTATGATTCTTTGAACCAAATGCGTTTCAGACAATTTGGAGTCGATTTACAAACGACCGTCCTTTAGTCTGATGCAAAGCCTATATCAAGTTTGAAGATGGAACCCATTGGTTCACTCCTGGTACCTCCACCACAAAGTGTCAACATTTTCAATATTTATAAATTCAATATTAGGCGAAATGAATGTCGGATTTGAATCAAACTTTGCACAACCTTATATCTGTACCAAGCTTAGATCCGAAGTCCGAATATGGGACTAATTGGGATTTAATCTCGTTTCCTCCCCCATCTGTCGGCAACATTTGTTTACTTATTTTAACTATATTGTGATTTAAGACTGTTTCGAAATACTGTGATGACTCCATTAACGTGTTAACGAGTCTAAGGCATATGAATAACATAACGCCTAAAAGTATGCAATATAAAACATGACCACTTTCAATGGTATTCCAATTGAAAGCTTTTGTTGACTATTTTTCAAAACAACCAATCTACCATTCAATTCTTAACCAAATGTTTAACAATGTTCTCCTTCGAATATGTTCCCTATTAAGACATACTCAAAAACGTCCGGTCAAATACAAATAAAATACCTCGCTTTGATAATTACTTATCATGAATATTCAATTTGTTTCCTTGGAATAGGGGAAAAGGGTTAACGTCAAATGAAACACAAACGTCCTTTATCAAAACCAAGTACCCTGAGGCTGTCATACATAAATATAAAAAAATGACCGGTGAACCCCACGTACGAATATACAGATCATATTTATGACTTTTATCAGAGGATCACTAAGCAAATGTTGGGTGTTTTCGAAATGTTGCCGAAAAACAAAAAGAGGACGAGTTGAATTTGTTGAAAATATTTGGTCTTATAGATTTTTGTTGTTTTTGTGTGTGTTTAACAGGAAGTGGCAAATTTAGTATGTGTGACTATAGGAAGTGTGCATATGCATTAGGAGGGAAGATTAATATGTTAGAATTGCTTCTATAAAGGATAAAAGAATATTTTTTAGGTTTAAGTTCTTTAGATGCCTTAGCAGTTGGCACTTATAAATAAATGGATAAGAGGCTGAATCGGCTTAAAATATCAGATTCGACTAGAGTCCTTAATATTAATCTGAAAACAGGAATGTATATATCCGTTTTTCCGATTAATATTAAGGCAAAAAGGACAGTATAAAAAACAGTGTTGGAAACAAAGAGATATCAATATCAAATATAGTTAAACAAGGCCCATATGTCTGCATGATGATAAATGCATATTCGGTAGAATGCAAACAAATCCAAATAGGGCCTTGAAGACTATATTGTACATATCATATAGATATCCAATGAGCGAATGGGCCGACACAGTTCATAATATGCCACAGGCTACGTCTTGACTTTTGATTCGACCAAGCTGTGATACGGTACAGGCACTCATAGTCTAACGAAACACTCGTGCACAAGTTTGCTATAAACTAGAGGTGTGCAGAGAGAAAATGCTCGGAGACTAAATGAGAAACCGCCATATGAAATGACTTACTAAAAGAGAATGCAGAGAACGAGCTTATTGATGCATGTAAAGAAGGGCACCAGTTTCCATGCTTGCGCAGCACATAACTTTTATTAAACAGAAAACTTCCAGAAGATCGGGACTGAAATTTTCTATTAAAAACCGTACCAGTCCTGAAATGACAATCCGCCTACCATATCGCAGTACGATCCTTTAGGCTGAAGTTCGAGGACTTGGTTCGTCTTCGAAGACCCATACAGTCTTGTGCGCAGCTTTTCTAATTTGTAAGACCATGCTCCAATATTTTTTCTTCCACTTGATCTTTCCATCGAATTCGTGGCCTTCCCCTTCTACGTGATCTATCAGTTGACTCGCTTTTATATGCCTTTTGAGCTGGGGCATCCGAATTTCAAAAATGATGTAATTAGTTTTATTTATGGCGATACCAATGTATAATAAATCTTTGACTACCTCGAAGCTGTAGTTCTCAAGTTCTACAGTTGGCCCGAGTCTACTGGACATCTTGTGCATTTATACCATCATCTTGGTCTTTTCGCCATTTACTGCCAGACCCACTTTGGAGGACTCCTTCTCAATTTGTTCAAATGTTCTCAATGTTCGACCCATTACGTCGATGTCATCGGTGTAGGCGAGTAACATTTGTTGTTTGGAGTACAGAGCACTATTTCTGTTCACCTTTGCCTCTATGATCTTTTCCAGCAGGATGTTGTCATCTTGTCTGAATCCTCGTTCTGTATTGAAGGGCTCCGAGAGGTCCTTTCCGACTTTAACTGCTGACCTTGTGCCACCTAATGTTATCCTGCATAGCCCATAAATTATGCAGGAATGCCGAACGTAGATTGGTTATTTAGAGGCGCAAATTTCGCTTCGTACATCTTTGAATCATTTCCACCAATATTCTCCCCCCTCCCCGACCCACTGACTGCCTATTTAGATTGAGTTTTTGTTAGATTGAGTATGGTGTGTGAGGATTTGAGGTCCACCATGCCATAGCCTCATACCATGATAAAGACTTGGCAACTAGGTCAAAATTACATGATGAGGCTCCGTTCGAATATAGTCGGTACTCTCATTGGGAGGAAGTTCACATTAGGAGGAATTGACCTTAGACCTAAACACTTGTTATTTCGCCACGCCGATCTTGAGTCCATTGACATACGGTCATTTCCACTAGGGTTCAATTCCGAAAACAGCTGTTTATTTAGATTTGCTGCTTCTCAACCAGAAGCATTCAGTCCTGCTCTCCTTAGGTGGAAATTTTGTGAAAAAGTGCCCTTTAAAATATCGAAAATGGGATTGGACTTTTAATATGGAGCCTATCCCAAAACATGGACTGTTTGGCTGAAGTTTCCATGGCGTGATGCTTTCAGGTCAGCCATATCATAACCTCATACCATCGTAAGGACTTGGACACTAAGGCTCAATATTGAGGCGCTCAGGTATCAAGAAGATTGCGTGCGAATATATTCAGTTATCTGTCTGCAAACCGTGAAACATTGGTGAGCGCTAGGTCGTCTAACACCCCAGCGTTAGGAGATAATTCACATTATGAAGGATCTGGGGAAACTAGCTGACTGTCTGGATTTGCCATTTTAAATTCGCAACTAACCAAACTGTGAACGCGTTCGATAACATGCAGCTCTGCTCACAGTAGGCGCATTGCCCTTTGAAATATCGAAAATGGGTATGGACCTTAATATTGGGCTATCCCAAACATGGACATTTTGTCTAAAGTTTCCATGGTAGTCTGAGTTGGGGATTTGAGGTTGACCATCTAGTTCAGTGATCGGAAACATCTTTCCAGTTCCTTTTTTTAAATGAACTAATTCATTTGCTCCATATAGTTCTTAGATAGTTAATTTCTCTCTCTCTCTCTATCTCTTTTATCGTTGTTTCTGTTTTTTAGTTCACATAGTTCCGTTTTAAAAAATGCAGATACATCTGAAACACGAGTTATGAATATGGGAATAAAGGAACGAGATCATAAAAATGAACTATAGAATCTTAAGAACATAACCTAGTTCCTATCGTCCCTTTATCGGAATAGTTATAATAAACTAGTTCGTTTCGGAACTACCCATGATGCAATAATAAGGTGATGTATCACAACAACAGCCTTTCTTTTTGTCTCGATCATCTGTCAAATTTTTCCTTATAATATTTCACATGGTTGGCAACGTTGCACATCGAATTCAAATAGAAATTACGCACTTTGACAGTTAATCGAGACATCAGCTGCGCTAAATGGACTGCCTATTTATTGTGCCATGGAACTACCCAACTCTAGTGGAAATTACTCTATGAAGCATGATGTAATAATAAGGTGATGTATCAAAACAAGAACATTTGTTTTTTTTTTCTCGACCATCTGTCAAATGTTTCCTTATAATATTTCACATGGTTGCCAACATTGCACATCGAATTCAAGTAGAACTTACGCACTTTGTCAGTTAATCAAGTCATCAGCTGCGCCTTGATGTAATAATAAGGTGATGTATCAAAACAAAAGCCTTTGTTTTTGTCTCGATTATCTGCCAAATTTTTCCATATAATATTTCATATGGTTGACAACACTGTACATCGAATTCAAGTAGAAATTACCCACTTTGACAGTTAATCAAGACATCAGCTGTGCTAAATGGACTACCTGTTTATTGTGCCATGAGCTGCGCTAAGTGGACTACCTATTCATTGTGCCATGCTATGAAATATCGAATAAGATAATGGGATCTATGTCAAAATATGTCATTATTTAAAAACTACTTGCCAAAAATGTTTTTTTTTCGGATTGTCAGACACTTCGATTGAAAAGTGGGATTAAGATTGTCATAATACCAAACCGTGGACTCTTAAATCCCATTTTCAAACATCCAAACTTAATTGATGTTCTATCCTGATTTCAAAAGGCAGACAGCCAGAAATGACTTAATCGACATAGAGGTTTATTCTGATCAAAAATATACTTTACGGGCCTTCAGTGAATATGTCGAGGTGTGGCAAACGAAATGACAGAATTAATATGCACTCCAATTTTTTTTCATTCTAAAAAATATTTTGTATACAATTTTCTACACAGAATGTGAATTTCTAAAATTTTAATATAAAATATTATATATTCCCAAAGTTAGTTTTCGCTATTATATCATGACCTTAACAAAATAAAATATTTTCAAATAATTGGACACAAAAACCCAAACTTTCCTTTTCCGTAAGTGGCAATCAAGCGAAAACCACACCATAATTACGATAATTTTTTTGTTTAATAAAATTGTGTTACTTTTCAAATTAAATCGACTCGATCTCAGTCAACATCTGCATTCCACAGTGAATTTACGCATATTTGGCACGCAATTTTTGTTAGCCGGCCAAACACACACGAATGGCAGACGGGAAATGGCAAAATCAAATTTCCCACAAGCTCTGGGTCAAGTTCAATTTAATTTGTGAGTGTATTTTTTGTTTTTAATTTTAAAAGGGGGTATTTGAAAATTGCGATCAACAAAAAATAACATTTTGGTTCCAAATGAAAACACGATCAATTTAACACCAACAACAAACTGATGTTGTGAATCGGTATCAAACCATTCAAATGTCCGTTCAACGCAAGTCCTTTCATTTAGTTGTCGTGTTTTTGTTGCTGTTAGGCCGTATGTTGCCTTACGAAAATTGTAATTATATAGTCTGGGCAAAAAAAAAAAAAAAAAAAAACTTTCAAAACTGACATTAATGTTTTACGAAATAAAGGAAAAATAAGAATGGGAGAAGGGATGGTGTAGATGAGGACAAAGAAGAAATTATCTCTTCAGATAAAAATATACAGGAAAGCAACAGGTAACAAACCCTTTTCAATGAAGTAAATAACCTTAAAGGATAAAAAGAAACAAAATAAAAAAAAAACTTTAAAATAATTACAAACAATTTAAACATAACAAGATTTTTTAATTATATTTTATAATGTGTTTTAACAAATGTTTAACTTGATGAAATTCGGGTGTGGGAATACTGACGAGAGATTTTCTCTGGTGGGAAGGTCATGTATCATCTGATGGAAAGGATGTCCTATAATCCTAATTTTCTCTCAAAAATCTGTTCTAAGCTTAGTTAATTTATATTTGGTAGAATATTCAGAAGCTACACAATTCAACTGCACTGTCAACTATTTTCTATTTATCTGTTTTATTTCATAAATAATTTTATTATTTACACAATTGACGAGCATCCGAAAACGAAAAGGGAACGAATGAAGAATATGGTAATAAAGGAAAGAGATCAGTGAAATGAAAGAGATCACAAAAAGGAACAATAAGTATTGGGCATAGTTCCTTTCGTTCTTTTATCAGAAAAGTTCCAATGAACTAGTTCGTTCCGGAACTACACAACTCTAGTGTAAATGACCCTTTAATATTGAATAAGGCGATGGGGTCTATGTTGAAACATGGCCTTATTATAAAAATTATTCAGGAATAATATTGCAAGGAGTGACACCCTACAGTCCATGGAAAACAAAATGAAGGATGCTGCAGTCAACCACGAAATGCTGAATGCACATGACGAAAAATCGGATGCCCTACTTCAAAAACACAACGTGTTAAACTTAAAACCATAAAGTTAAACACAAATCCAGTAAGGAAACTAGTAATGACGGGCTGGGCCGACTATTTGATACACTTCATATGTATCCTAAAAATTTCATGTTAATGTTCCTTCGAGGGAAATTGATCGAATTTAAATATGTGATCTTTATCTATAAGTGAACCGACTAATATCAATCTATACACATGTATTTCTGCAATCTATGCTAAATTTCATTTCCATCGATTTATAGCACACTTGATTCATGCTATTCGGTTCAAAATGTAATCTCAATCAGACACCTGTTCGAATTATATATGGAAGCTATGTCTGCATCTGCAGTCTCAATTTGATATTTTTTGCAAAATTTCATGACAATCGGACAAACATTAAAAGTTTGTGCATCATTTACTTAAAATCGTACGA
Organism: Musca vetustissima; assembly: GCF_032173495.1. NCBI lineage: Eukaryota > Metazoa > Arthropoda > Insecta > Diptera > Muscidae > Musca > Musca vetustissima. The sequence goes on from NW_026878987.1 coordinate 19,898, forward strand.
AAATATATATTTGGCAGCTATATCTAAATCCGAACCAATTTCAACGAAACTTTCCACAGATTAATTTATATTAACTTCAGTACATTGTACAACATTGTGTTCCAATCGGACAAACTTTGGGTCTAGTGCAATTTTACATAAAATTAGAAGAAAATATATATGGGAGCTATTCACGAAACTTAGCACACATCACTCTAGAATTAATTCAGTACGCTACGCCAAATTTCGTGCAAATCCAAAGATATATAAGGACATTGGTGCACCATTTACATAAAATCGGACGAAAATATATATGGGAGCTATATCTAAATCTGGACCGATTTTTCCCAATTTCAATAGGGTTCGATTTTGAGGAAACTTAACACACATCATTCTAGACTATACCAAATTTCGTGCATTTTGAAAGATATATAGGGACATCGGTGCACCGTTTACATTAAATCGGACGAAAATATATATGGGAGCTATATATAAATCTGAACCGATTTTCAGGAAACTTAACACATATCATTCTAGACTTAATTAATTACGCTGTGTCAAATTTCGTGCAAATCGGAAGTTATATAGGGTCTTTGGTACATCATTTACTTTAAATCGGACGACAAAATATATGTGGGAGCTACAGTCAAATCTGAACCGATTTTTCCCCATTTAAATAGGGTTCGTCATTGGACAAATAGATGAGCTGTGCCAAATGTCATCCAATTCGGATCATAAATGCGACCTTTTAACATGGAAAGACAAACGGACGGACATGCATAAATCGACTCAGAAAGTGAATCTATGCATATTCTCAAAAGGAACCATATGTCTACCTCGTTTCCTTTTGCCTTTTTGTACCACAGTGTGGTGAAGGGTATAAAAAGAAAATCATACAGACATTGAGTAGTGTAAATATAAAGGATATCGAGTGGAGGAGGAGTAAAGACGAAAAAAGAGAACAAATGAGAGTACGATTTTAACCATTTGTGCTAACGTATAATTTTGGGAAGGTTTGAGAATCAATGGTTTAGTTGCTTTCAAGAGGAAAAACTTGGAACAATCCAATAACAATAGCGACAGTATTAAAATGTGCTCTTGAATATATGGAGCTGTCAACGGAAGACATTGAATTAAAATTACAGCCAAACAATAAGGTTTGATTTCAATTTATGATACAATGTATCATAAATAAAATATTCAATATTTACTGACTAACACAAACATAGTTCTCTCGTTACTGAAGGCCGCCGTAAAAGGCCTTGATTAATTAGAATCTCCTGACATAATTTTCCCAGTCCTGCTTTGGCTCCATAGTTTTCTCCTCCAATGGAGGGCTAACATGAACCACCTTTACAATAGACGTAAGAATTATGTCTCGTTATTCAGGGCCCACCACAAAAGGTCTTGATTAATTAGAGTGCTTGGGCTATGTAGAGTGTTTTCCTTTTTAGTATAGGATTAAGCTGAGCTACTTTTGTACGTGGCGTGGGAATTCTCTTATCAAGAAGTCACCTACATTATTATTCCTTTGGAACTTCCGAATAAACTTGAGATTTCTCTTGATTTGCAGGACATCTTTATCGGTTATTGTGCTCCTCCTCCGTTCTATAAATTCACTACAGAAATAAATTGCAGCTTCCTTGGCAATGAAGAATTTGGTAGCTGGTTGTCTATTGCTTCAATAGTCAGATCATCGGCACTAACATCTACCACAATGGTCTTTTGCCTTGGTAGTAACGATTTGTCACTTGTCGCCATTCAGTGATCCTCTCGAAAGTCCTGATTAATTAGAGACTCCTGACATAATTTCCTCAGGTGTTTTCTCCCCCTGAGGAGGATTATAATTCATTCATAAAGTCAGGCAAATTAATCGGGTAATTCATTGTGAATTACCGAAAACGTTGAGATTTCTCTTGATTTGAAGGTATTACTTGTTGCTTATTGTCTTCCTGTGCCGCTCGATGAACTTGTTGCAGAAGTTTATCGATCTTCGGTAGTGTTGGCGGGTTGTTTGGGAATACCATTTGTATTTTGTTTTTGCAAAATAGTCAGGCCGAATCCCAGTTTGTTGTTTTTTATAAAAACAACTATTTATTAGTGGGCAATGTCTGCCGAGGGGTAAGGCAGGGAGTATTGTAGTTGTCTGTAAATGCCTTGTTGACCACGAATTCAGCCACCAACGAAACGAACTTCTCATTGAGGTCGTATCGCTGGTAACGTAAGAACTTCGTATTGTCACAAGAGTCATTTGGGTATGAAAGGTTTTTTGCAAAGAAGCAATAAATAGCTTCTGGGAAGAATATCCCCACAAAAAACTAAGTTAACTGATGAGGAGATCCGAAACTATAGTCTTCCCTGCCTTACCCCTCGGCAGACATTGCCATATATTCCCCTCTAATAAATAGTTGTTTTTATAAAAAAACAACAAACTGGGATTCAGCCTGACTATTTTGCAATAACAAGATCTTCGGTGACTCTTTTTTATTTGATGCTTCCTTGGCATCGACATAGTTGGTGGTCATTGCTTCAATGGGTAGAAAATCTGCAGAATCATGCACCTCAATGGCCTTTTGCCATAGTAGCATCGGCATCCATTCTACCAAGATTAACGTTCTCCTCTACCACCTTCCGGTTTCTTCCGAATAAATGTGGGTTTATTTTTGATCTGAAGGAATTTTTGTCGGTAATTGTATTCCTGTCCCGCTCGATGTTGAATGCTGCGGTTTCCTTTGCATTGACAAATTTGTTCGTTGGAGGAGATCAATGGGTGAGGGGTGGTGTTTAAAACTGGAAGTTGAAGCTGCGCTTCTTAAGTTCGAACCGGAGGTTTTCAAGGCAGTCACGCCATATTCAGTCAAACGGGAAACGTCATAATTTTGTTTGTTTAAGAGGGGAGTGAGGATTTGAAGCCGACAATGGCAAGTACTGGCTGCCAAGCATGCTATGGAAAGCTCGTTGATGCCCCAGGTATCCGTTTGAATACAGTCGGTAAAAGGCCTGCAAACCGTGACTCATTATGATGTTATGAATATGCAGGTTATTTTGAAGAGCACATGTTATCAGTAAAATTGAATGTAGAATATTTTTATACCACCCACCAATGTTTGTGGGGATTTTTCTACTTTGAGTTTCCATTGTTAGCAAATCTCCCCACTAAAATGTATTGAAATCGGCCCATTTCATAATACCCCCTATATAACGCTAACCCTATTGGGCACGTTTTTTAACCGATTTGCCTGTAATTTGGCACTTTGAGTTCCCATTAAGTAGCAAATCACTTACTTAGCTGGTTCTGACAGAACATTCGTTCTCGAGCCTAAAAAAAGATTTGCAGGCGCGCCAGTCTTGTGTGAAGCTTTTCCAATTTGAATGATCATGCTTCGAGATGTTGTTTTCTACTTGATATTTCCATCGAATGTGTGGCCTTCCCCTTCTTCGTGATCCATCACTTGGCTCGCTTTTATACCATGTCTTGTTTGGTGTACATAGTGCCATTTCTGTTCACATTTGCATCTCGTATGACCTTTTCCAGCAGAATGTTAAACAGGTCACACGGCAAACTGCCACCTTGTCTGAATCCTCGTTCGGTATTGAAGGGCTCCGAGAGGTCCTTTCCTACTTGAATTGCTGACCTTGTGCCACTCAAAGTTATCAAGCCGAGAAGTATTAATTTTGCAGGAATGCTGAACTCAGACATGACTTTAAATACCTCTGAACGGACTTAACAGCATCTGACCACCAGTCTTGAATAGTTCGGCTGGTAAGCCATCGGCACCTGCTGCTTTATTATTCTTCAGCCGATTGATTGCTATTCTGACCTCATCTTGGCTAGGTGGTATACACCCTGTTGGTTCTGGGGTATATTCTTCACCACCAATATTTGATACCAGCGGTTTTTCAATATGCTCCTTCCAGATTCTCTACACGCTGTCTGTATCTGTCCCCAGATTTCCTTCTTCATCTCTATAGGATGTGCCTTCACCAAAGGCTTCGGTTTGGTGTTTTACTTGTTGGTAAAATTTCAGGACATAATTCTGTACATCTCGATTTTTTTCTGAAAATACGTTTCTCCTTTTCTACCGATGATTCTCCATCACATTACGTGTTGCTACTTTCTGCAGGGTTGCCCTATACGCTGCGTTATTCATATATGTAGCATTACGACACTTCTGATCGCGGTGGTCTTTGGTACCCAAGCGTTGCTTTTGCTGCAGTTTGCATGGAGTGGGCAATTCTCTGTCATTGTGCTTTTATATTATTATCGAGACAAGGAGTGCTTTCGTCATGCAGGTGGGTAAGTTAAGCGGAGTAGGCCTCTGCTACCTGTTATGTTGGCAGTTTTTTGACGTCTTTTTGATCGCACCATTGCTGCTATATTAAGACGAGTGCGAAACCTTGGCTGCACAAGGTAATGGTCCGAATCGATATTCGCTCCTCGATATTGATATTCGCACTGGATGAATGCCTTCTGTCTATCACAACATGATCAATTTAATTTCTCGTTGCTTGATCAGGAGAAATCTAGGTGACCTTGTGTAGATGCTTGAATCTGGCGCTGCTAACTACCATGTTTTATGCTGCCGCGAAGTCAATCAAGTTCATGCCGTTGTCGGAAGTTTCTTTATCGATGCTGAATTTTCCATTTTTCCAGGAAATCTTTCTCAAAAAAATGTTTTATCTGAATTGGTTCTCATGGGTGTCAAATCTTCCTACCAAAAACGCCATAGACTGGTATTTTAAATGTCCACATCATGGTGGAAGGTATAAAAAGTTCTTATTTTTCTATTTCGATTACTTGTGCATCTTCTTCGTCCTTTATTACAAAAGTGTCGCTCCTAAGATTTTAGATAAGGTCCTCAATGACAAGAAAGAAACCACTTTTAACCGATCCTTGTATCTATGCACGCCTATGACGAATTTGTCCTTCTAGGTTCTTAATGAACTCCCCAAACGGCTTTTATCCCTATATGAAATTTTCTAACCCCAGACCATGAGCTCCATTTTGTTGTTATTGTCGAAAATAAAAGTAAAAGTTTTTTTTAAAAAGACAACATTTTTTTCATCTTTGATTATTTCAAAATTCATATTGAATAACAAAGCTATTTAATAATCCAAAAAAATATATTGAACCGTTAATCAAGTTTATAATTAGAAACTAAAAGTTAAAAAAAACGTCTCTCTCTTCCAAACATATCCCAAATCGTGTTTGGCACGTACCACAGGCCCATGGACATTAAACACTTAACTGCATTTTATAAACCGCAGACAAAAAAATATACAAATTATTAAAAATTCATCACAGCTTATCGCGAAAAAAGCCAACAAAATTACAAAAACAACACAATCATACGCTGACTGAATGTTGTCGTTAATATAACGCCATCGTTCCTGATTTTTCACGATGATGGATTACTTTGGCAAAAGTCCAAATGATGAAGAAAAAAAACCGGTGATGATTATGATTTCATTAAGACCGCAAGACCGATAACTTTGCGGCCTTCTTCTATTCCTATGCCAATAACAGAATCGAGGTACCAAATACCGGACAAGCAAACATTCCAGTTGACCGCCGGATCATTCATTCATTGGCTAGCTGCTCGGCCCGATGCTCTCCTAGGGGTTATCTGGCATATGATAATTATGGTTGATGCTTATTCTTGAGCTTTTTGGCGACTTTTGTGGCTGATGTTTTTTTTTTCTTTTTGGTTTAGATATCTTAAGGGTTTTCTGTGTGCTTAATTACAGTTGTGTCGTTCGTTCGATGTTTTTTTTTCGTGGCTTTTGACTTTTTGCGAAAACTGAAATGTTGACCAGTTTTTGTTTTCGTTGGTCTGGTCTAAATGGTTGATCATTTCCGTTAATGCTTTAAGCGTTATTTGACGAGGCCCAGCCACCACCAGCAACAACAACAATATCTACATACACGAAACGCCAAAGAATATTTTTTCTTTGATTTAATTATAAATGTTGGCTAATGTTTGTCCGCTTCAATGTGTTATTTTTGTTGTTTTTTGAAACATTGTTTTTGTTTTTTGTTCAACATATCAATGAATTTCTTTAGAAATTTTATAAAATGTTTAAGGATTAGGAGGAGGTTCCAACGTACGATAAACACATCGAATTTTAGACCTTTGGTCTTTGAACAAAAAAGCGCTCTATTTCTAACGGCATTTCATATTAAAAGCAACTTGTAATTAGA
>NW_026878988.1:0-25476 GCF_032173495.1 Musca vetustissima
AATGTAAATGTTACACCAAAGTTCCTATATATCTTTCGATTTGCACGAAATTTGGCATAGTGTACTGCATTGAGTCTAGAATGATGAGTGGTAAGTTTCGGGAAATTCGGTTCGAATTTAGATATAGCTCTCATATATATTTTCGTCCGATTTTATGTAAATGGTGCACCGAAGTCCATATATATATCATTCGATTTGCATGAAATTTGGCATAGTGTACTGAATTGAGTCTGAAATGATGAGTGGTAAGTTTCGAGAAAATTGGTCCGGATTTAGATATAGCTCCCATATAGAGTTTCGTCCGATTTTAAGTAAACAGTTCACCAAAGTCCCTATATGTCCTCCGATTTGCACGAAATTTGGCATAGTGTACTGCATTTAGTCTAGAATGATGAGTGGTAAGTTTCGGAAAATTCGGTTCGAATTTAGATATAGCTCCCATATATATTTTCATCCGATTTTATGTAAATGGTGCACCGATGTCCATATATCTTTCGATTTGCTCGAAATTTGGCACAGTGTACTGAATTAAGTCTAGAATGATGTGTGCTAAGTTTCATGAAAATCGGTTCAGATTTAGATATAGCTCCCATATATATTTTCGTTCGATTCTATGTAAATGGTGCACCAATGCCCCTATATATCATTCGATTTGCACGAAATTTGGCATAGCGTAGAATGATGTGCTATAAGCTTCGTGAAAATCGTTCAAAATTTAGATATAGCTCTCATATATATTTCGTCCATGAAAATCGGTTCAATGAAATTTAGCATAGGTTCCAGAAAGGCATAAAGATCTTATATTTAAGTTCGTTCAATTTGATGCCAATGTTCTTTCGAAAAGCCGGAGTCTGTTAGGAGACATGTGTAGAATATACCCAAAGTGGTCCAGTCCGACTTCACTACTTTCCATACTAGTTGTTTGTGTGTGTGTGTTTTTTTTTGTGAGTCGATCTATAAGCCACAATTATAAGCCGAACATCACAACACATCCCACGGTGAAAGGAATATGGACAAGTAATTAGAAGGACTCTATTGAATATTAGTTATATGCGGAAAATATGTCAGTGTAAGGAAGTGGTGTTGTTGACCTTTAATCGGGCTACAGGGTGTAGATATCATGAAAAATTGCCCAGGCTCGGAATAAAAATCCGCAGAATGTTAGAGTTCCGTGGTAGTTGTGTAGGGTTTCGTATGGTCGGCCCCGTTCGACTATACTGCTGCGGTCACTTGTTCAAAATTTATATTTTTTTAAGAATCAAACATAGGCGTGGGTTTTTTTTTTAATTTTTTTTTTTCAAAAAAAAACTATTTTTTTTCAAACAGCCAACATAATGGCCCCACCCCCCCTTATTTTTTATCCCGTTAATACTTACCTTTAGATTTTGCATTCCAAATAATTAAATTTTCTTTTTTTTATATTTTTGAATACATTCAATTTGTTTTTATTATTTTTTCAATATTAAATTTGTTGATTTTTGTATTTTATATATCTTAGAGATGTTGTTTTTTTGTTTGTTTATTATATTTTATATATATTTATTTGTGTTTTCTTTTCATAGTTTATTTGTTGAAATTTTCTGTCTCACACATTTCACAATACTTATGTATAAATACGAGCACTTATACTTAACATATAGTATATAGTAAATAAATACTTTTATTTATCTTTTTATATATACGAATATACAGACATTTATATAACTATTATCGATTTTATTTTTTTATATTTTTTGTTAACATAATTAATAACAATATCAATTTATTTAGTTTTTTTTTAATATGCTAGAATAAATAAATTACGCTAGATATTCATTTGTGTGTATGTATTCTGTACGTTCGGTTTAGCAGTGATTTGGGGTTTTTCTTAAATTTTTTTATTAATTATTTTATATATTTTCATTTTTAAATATATAATTTTTTATTAAATTTTAAGTATACATATTGTGTACATATTTTTTATTTAATAAATATTATTTTTTTACTTGTAATACATACTTTTCATTAAATATATTTATCTATATATAAATTGGTTAGACTCTTGTGAGCTTATTTACAAATTTATTTATTTTTATTTTATTATTTTTCAATATTTATTAGTGTTTGCATTGAAAATTCGCTTTGCTATCATTTTTATATATTTTTTTAATATAAAATTATATTTATTAACATTTTTTTTTAAATAAAAAACCTAAACAACACTATATTTGATTATATATATATATATTTAAAATTATGGAGAAATTTATATTTTTATTTTTTATATATACATTAATATATAATCTTTAAAGGTGGAAGATCTTGGAAAATAAAGAAATAGATACACAGTGATATATATAAAAATAAAATTCATACATATGTACAAAGTTAAACAAAAAATAATAATAAATAAAAAAATAACAATAATAATAAATAGGAAAATTATATACAGGGTATCCCAAAATTAAATATAGACATTTTGATATAGAACATTTAACTATCTTCTTCTTCCTTTCGAGTTTTTATAAAACTTTCCAAAAATAACTCCATAAATCTTTGGTAGTCTCCATATATAATATATATCCATTCTTGTATATAACAAAAACAAACATATTATACATAAATATTTCTATAAATAAAATATTAATAAATTATAAATAAATTATAATTTATTTATATTATAAATAAATTATAAAAATGAATAAATTATAAATTATTATAAATAAATTTCCTATAGTAAAAAATAAAAATATGTTATTATTTATATAAAAAAAATCCTTAGAGCATATTTTTTTTTGAGAGTGGCACAATATTTAACACAACATTATTATTACAATAATTTTTATTATTATTTTATATAATATACACATTTAATTTATCCTATATATATATACAAATAATATATTTAATATTAATTTTGATTATTGGAAGTGTTAATTTGTTTTTCTTCTTCTTCGATTTGTTGAGCTTATATTGGCTAATTTTTTGTTATAATAGCTTCGTTAAATATTTAACAATTTTATTCATTATGTTACCGGGCTCAATAAGTAACATAACAAATTAAATTGTCAAGATTTGATGAATAATAAAAATAAAAAATTAAAAATAATAATAATATATTATAAATAAAAAATAATAATTATAAAATAAACAAAAAATAATATTTAACTCCTACTTACATTTATAATATATAATAATTAATTAAAAAAATAATAATAACCAGCAAGGAAAGTAGTAAAGTCGCACTGGGCCGACTATATGATACCCTTCATCACTTTGGGTGTATTGTACATATCGTTAGCTAAAATGCAAAAAGGCGTAACTAACAAAAAATTGAAAATTGATTCTTTGTCAATAAACTACATGTGTTGACATTCATAAAGTTTATTTTAAATTTTTTGTTAGTTACGCCTTTTTGCATTTTAGCTAACGATATGTATCCTTACAATTGCATGTCAATGTTCTCTCGATGGAGCACACTCATGTCTTTCTGCTACCTATGATAAATTTCATTTCATTCGGGCAGACGCAGACGACTGCGTACCATGGGACAAATTTATGGAAAACGATTTAACACTAGAAAGACGGGAATTTTGTATATACCTATATTGCCTAAAATCGGTCAAAATGACCTCATTCTGAAAGAATTTTTAATGTCTAAAGAAAATTTTTTAACGATATTTTTAAATTAAATTTCAAAAAGGTCAAAACAAAAGTCACCAAATTTTAAAAAGCTGGGTCATAATATATAAAATTGTTTTTGTACTTGAAATTGAAAAACGGTCATAATGACTGCCTTCGGCAATCTAGTTTTAAGGGAACCCCCCCATTCCCGATTTGGTAAATCATTACCAATGCTTGTTAAGGTGTGTAACCTTGCACATATATAATTGAAGATTTAAAAAAGAAGAAAAATAATTTACAAAAAAAAATTTGTAGTTGTTTTTTGTAATTAAAGAAAAGTTCTTATTTTTGATGGCGGGCATGATAACTCCTCACTGGAACATCGGAATCCGAAAATTCCAACGGTGTTAGAAAGAGGACATGTCTGGCTCTCGTATGAACTAGGATTATTGACTTCGCTCTAAAATTAACAAAATGGTGGACCTTTGAAAAAATATTTTTGGAAAATCGCAGATTTTTTTTTTACCAAAAACTAAGTTAATAAACAAGGAAGATCTTCATCGATTGGCTTTATCCTAATTAATACGATAGCTATACACTCACAGAGAAACGTGTAAAAATTTGAAATCGATTGGGTTATTAGTTTTTGAGTTATCGCGACCGCCATTCGCAAAAAAAATGTTTAGAGAAAAACGCGTTTAAAGTTTGAGAAGCCCCTCAGCTGTCACTTGATGCAGACACAATAAATCGGCTATATCTTCAAGAGTTCTTAAGATTTTCACTTGAAATTCTGTAGGGACATTCAAACATTAGTGTAGATTCGAATTATATATTTTTACCCCCCAAAAAGGGGGAGGGGTTCCCCTTAAAGCAAAATTGTTACACGATATTCGGTACGCCGCAGTGATAAAAATTTAATTTCAATCAGACACCTGTTCGAAATACATATGAAAGCTATAACTGCATCTGTATCAATTTCAACAAACCGCAATTCAAGTCTCAATTTGATTTGTGCAAAATTTCGTGTTAATCGGACAAACATTAGGAATTTGGTGTACCATTAAGGTAAAATCGGACGAATGTATATGTGGGAGCTATATCGAAATCGGAACCGATTTTTTCTGAAACTTACCACACATCATTGTAGACTCAATTCAGTACGCTATGCCAAATTTCGTGGAAATCGAAGGATATATAGGGACTTTGGTGCACTATTTACCTTAAATCGAAAGAAAATATATATATGGGAGCTTTATCTAAATCTGAACCGATTTTCACAAAATTTAACAGACATCGTTCTAGATCTTATTCAGTACGCTATGCCAAATTTCGTGCAAATCGACTTTGGTGCACCATTTACATAAAATCGGACGAAAATATTTGGGAGCTATATCTAAATCTGAACAGATTTCTACGACATTTAACAGACATCGTTCTAGACCTTATTCAGTGCGCTATGCCAAATTCCGAGCAAATCGAAGGATATATAAGGACTTTGGTGCACTATTTACCGTAAATCGGATGAAAATATATATGGGAGCTATATATAAATATGAAACGATTTCCACACAATTTAACAGATATCGTTCTAGACTTAATTTAGTACGCTGTGCCAAATTTGGTGCAAATCGAAGGATATATAGGGTTATTGGTGCACCACATACATAAAATCGGACGAAAATATACATGGGAGCTATATCTAAATCTGAACCGATTGTCACGAAATTTAACAGACAACGTTCTAGACTTAATTTAGTACGCTGTGCCAAATTTCGTGCAAATCGAAGGATATATAGGGACTTTGGTGCATCATATACATAAAATCGGATAAAATTATTCATGGGAGCTATATCTAAATTTGAACCGATTTTCTCGAAATTTAACACACATAATACTAGACCCTATTCAGTACCCTATGCCAAATTTCGAGCAAATCGAAGGATATATAGGGACTTTGGTTCACCATTTACATAAAATCGGACGAAAATATATATGGGAGCTATATCTAAATCTGAACCGATTTTTCAATCGATTTCAATGCGGTTCGTCTTTGGGCCAAATAAAGCAGCTGTGCCAAATTTCATACAATTCGAATCAAAAATGCGACCTGTACTTTGTTTACAATTTAACATGGACAGAGGGACGGACGGACATGCATAAATCGACTCAGATAGTGATTCTATGCATATTCTCAATGGGAACCATGTATCTATCTCGTTTCCTTTTAACTGTGACTAACATATGCACAAAGACATAATACCCTGTACCACAGTGTATCCACGCCTTTGGTAGCTACTTGAAAAAATATTTTTGAAAAATCCACGCTTATGGTATCTACTTGAAAAAATATTTTTAAACCAGTGTGCGGAGCAGTATAGTCGGACGAGGCCTACCATACGATACCCTACACAACTACCACGGAACTCTAACTTTCTGCGGATGTTTATTCCGAGCCTGGGCAATATTTCGTGACTTTGCACCATCTTGCCCGATTACAGGTCAACAGCACCTCTTCCTTACACTGACATATTTTCCGGATATTACTAATATTCAGTACAGTCCTTGAAATTACTTCTCCAGACTCCCTTCACCGTTGTTTGTATGGTGATGTTCGTTATAACTGTATAAATTGCGGCACATCTGAAGGCAATACTGTCATTGAGATTCGTAATTTCTTGGGAGAAAAATACATCCGTCGCATTCAAATGGCTTCTGGAGTAACAGTTGCTAATTCCACTGCTCAAAAAGACGAACTTATTGTCGAAGTTAACGACATTGAGGCTGTATCGGGATCTGCAGATCTGATTCAACAATCAACCACTGTCCAAATCGACTAGAATAAACCACAAAAAATTAAGTTTTTGGTCCACTTCATTCCAATATTATTATGTGATCATCACCGAAAATTATAGGCGCTGTCCTTGACCATAACTGGAACCTCATGGAAAATTTCAAATCGATCAGCGTTATACTTCGGCCCTCTAGTGTGGTAATGGGTTACTAAATAATATATGAATACGTCTGCACCTGTAAATATTTATGTGTAACTCCCACATCCGAGTACATAGGACAATATAATTGCTATCAATTTAAAGGTCAACCACTCATCTTGTAAGTAATATCAACTTCTCGGGTCTATGTCATTCAGGGGTAAATATATATGCTATAGAATACAAATTTTGTCATTTTTCACACAAAAGTCAGAATCCATTTGACCAGCAAAGTATTGATCGATTATTATCAAAACATACATGCTTATTCTTTGACCCGATTCCCTTCTCTGTGTAAAAATTCGCAATATTTGGGCCAAATTGCGGCCTCTGAATCGATCAGAAAAACCAACAAAAATTAAGTATTTGGTCCATTTCATCCCCTAAATATTAACCGATCTTTACTCAAAAACAATAGGGGTCTTCATTGGCCAGAACCCATCCTACATGCAAAATGTCGTGAAGATTGATACATAACTGTGGCCTGTATCGTGTTTACAAATTATAATGGACAGACAGTCGGACGGACACACATGTCTAGATCGACTCAGCTAGTCGAGATATGACGATCGGTATACTTAAAGGTGGGTCTAGGACAGTGATGTACACGGTGAGAGGATGTCAATTTGTAAATGTATTTGTGAGGCTAGTACACAAAGCTAAAGGAGTCAACAACAAAGTTCGGTCTTTTTTACGTCGTCACTATCGCTGTCCATCTTCAATCTTTAAAAACCAAATTCGAAATGAAGTTTTGTTGATTTTTTTGTGGTCTAGGAGCTTCACACCGATCAAACGTACATGTTTGACGTGTTTGGGCCGCTTAAGCGTAGCCGCAAAATGATGCACACCACCATAGACATGTTTACTCGTTCAAGTCTCAACGACGACTAAACAAATGAGCGTAAGAATCCGTGTGAGTTGAGCTGACAGCTAGAGTACAAGGGCGTGCATCCCTGGTCTAGGACCAATATTTCACTGCGTTACAAACTATTGGGGCTGCACAAAGCTATAATACCCTGTAGGGTATAATTAACAAAATTAAAAAAAAATAATAAGTGATACAAAACTAGAAATTTAAAAATTTAAAAAATAAAATATATATATTTTTTTAATATGTTGAAGCATTATTCCATAGTTCAACAATTTTGTAAACTAAAAATATTTACATTTATTTATGTTTTTTTGTTATACAGTCTAACTAAATTTTTTGGGTGGAAAACATATAGATTCATATAAACAACACTAGAAATATTTATAAGAATATATTATATATTATACACATTTTTAGTCGAATATTTATGACTTAGCATAACATCTTTTTTATAAATCGATTTTTTTTAAAGCAGTCACATTGGTTTTTTTTTTTGATTTCTATGTACAATTGTTATTTTTTTTTATTTCTTTAAAAGAGCCGGAGAGCTGGAGGCATTTAATTGGGTAAAAAAAATAAACAAAATTTTTATAAAGAAAATAACAAAAAAAAAAAAAACAGAAAAATAAATAAATAAATAAATAAATACAATAAAAAAACATTTAGGACATAAATTCGTTTTTAAAAAACAATATATTAAAAAAAAATTATTAAATATTATTTCTTATATAAAAAGAATGTTTAAATATGTATTTAAATAATAATAATTATTAAATAAATAAATTTATTAAATAATTTTCATTTTTTTATTTTTTCTTATAAAAAAAAAATATTTCTTTGAAAATTTTAATTTTTTTATATTAAAAAAAAAATATATTTAAAACAATTTTTAATAGAAAACTGTGTTTATAGAATATTATTTTTTTCGGAAAAATAAAAAGAAATTAATAATTAAAATTATTAAATATTTTTTACGAAAAATTTTAAAGAAAATTATTATTTTTGGAAAAAAAAACCAAAAAATATTCTCCTTTCCGGTTCTCCCATATTTTTGGAGGATTTTTTTTTTGTTCACCAATTTCTTTTGGCCTACAGATTAGGTTTTATTTATAGCGTTCTACGTATCTCTGTATTAGGTTGTACGTATTATGTTTGCTTCCATGTATGCATATGTATGTATGTGTGTGTCTGATTTTATTCCCCTGTGTGTCTGTATTTGTTTCCTCTGTTTTGTTTGTTTATTATCCTAGCCTAAGTCCTTGTGGTATTCTCTTTACTAAATTCCTATGTGTTTTTGTTGTTAGTTTCACTTTTATTTTTGTTGATGTTGTTATTTTTCTTCATTCCACCTCTCCTATACAGGTATGGCACAACGTTTTTTACCCGTACTACTTTCACGACTTAGTGGAGGATTAAGTGGACTTACATTATTGTTACTGGATTGTGAACCTTTGGTCGAGCCATTACGTGAGCATGACGATAGGCTGCCACCACTGCCTCCGCCAGTGGCACAAGCTGTCTTACCCACACTATTGGTAACTGCAGTCATGGATGCAGGATTTGCTGTTGTCGTCCTTAAACTACTGCTGTCTCCTGTCACCGTTGTTGCTGTTGCAGCATTTCCATTCTCCGCTGCCGCCGCCGTTGGTTTACGTAAATTATCTGAAGACTTTGAGTTGCAAATAGGTTGTGTGGGCTCAGCAACATGTTGCTCACTGCTTCTCGCCGTGTTGCTGAGAATTGCCGCTGCTGCGGCTAATGTTGCTCCCGGTGTTGGTGGTGAGTCGCTGCTGCTGCTGTAATAATTGCCGGATAATGGCTATAAACTTGTTGTCAGCACGGTCTTGGCATTATGCGTTGTTGTCGATTCGTTGCATTTGGTCGATGTTGTCGTCACAGGGAGTGTAGGTGGAGGTGGTTGTGGGGCCACATGATTATATGCCGGTGGCTGTGCACCCGTACTCACCACCACTCCATTTAAACTATTCGCTATGGCATTTGCCGTGCAGTTATTCAACGAATGTTGCTGCTGATTGATTTTATTATTGTTGGCCACCACCTGTGCCTCATTAGCCTCCGTGGCCATTGAATTATTTTCGGGATGCGCCCCCATTTCTTGCTGCTGCTTATCGTTGTGATTATTATTTGGCACATATTGATCGGCGTAGGGTATTTGCTGATAGCTACCACTATCCAAATTGGTGAATATACTCGATGATATTGTAATGGTCTGTGTGGCCATTTCACACAGTTTCTTCTTTTGACTAACACTACTGTGTTCGGTGTTGGTGGGTGTGATATGTTTTTGAATTTTCTCCTCTTGGGCACAAGTTGCGGCCGTGACCACCGCAGCTGCCATCATTGAAGAGGGCCCAGTATTGGCCGTGCGATGGATATGGGAGCGCGGAGGCATCATACTTTGTCGAACATTTCGCTCGGGGCGTATGAGGATTATATAAAGCTGGAAAGAGAGAGGGGGAGGAGAGAAAGGGGAACATTAGAAATCAGAAGATAAATAAGAAAAATCAGTAAGGAAAGTAGTAAAGTCGAACTGGGCCGACTATATGGTACCCTTCACCACTTTGGGTATGTTGTACATATGTATCCTTACAATTGTATGACAACGATCCCTCGAAGGAACATACACCCTCCTGCAACCTATGCTAAATTTAATTTCAATCGGGCAGATTTAGAATCGTTTGCGTACACTGGGACGAATTTACGTTGTGCAAAATTTCGTGTCAATCAGACAAACATTAGGAGTCTGGTGCACAATTTACTTAAAATCGGACGAAAATACATATGTGGAACCTATATCTAAATCTGAACCCATATTCTCGAAACTTTACACACCTTATTCTAGACTCAATTCGTTACGCCAGGCTAAATTTGGTGGAAATCGAAAAATATATTCGGACTTTGATGCACCATTTACCTTAAATCGGACGAAAATATATATGGGAGCTATATCTAAATCTCAACAGATTTTCACGAAACTTAGCACACATCATTCTAGGCTTAAGTCAGTACGCTGTGCAAAATTTCGTGAAAATCTAAAGACATTTAGGGACTTTGGTGCACAATTTACCTTAAATCGGACGAAAATATATATGGGGGCTATATCTAAATCTGAACCGATTTTTACGAAACTAAGCGCACATCATTCTAGGCTTAAGTCAGTACGCTGTGCAAAATTTCGTGCAAATCGAAAGATACATAGGGACTTTGGTGCACCATTTACATAAAATCGGACGAAATTATATATAGGAGCTATATCTAAATCTGAACCGATTTCAGTGAAACTTTGCACACATCATTCTAGAACTTATTCATTATGCTATGCCAAATTTTGTGCAAATCGAAACATATATAGGTACTTTGGTGCACCATTTACCTTAAATCGGACGAACATATATATAGAGCTATATCTAAATCTGATCCAATTTTCAAGAAACTTAGCACACATCACTCTAGGCTTAATTCAGTACGTTATGCCAAATTTCGTGCAAATCGAAAGATACATAGGGACTTTGGTGCACCATTTACCTTAAATCGGACGAATCTATATATGGGAGCTATATCTAAATCTGAACCGATTTTCACGAAACTTAGCACAAATAATTCCAGGCTTATGTCAGTACACTGTGCCAAATTTCGTGCAAATCGGAAGATATAAAGGGAGTTTGGCGCACATTTTACCTTAAATCGGACCAAAATATATATGGGAGCTATATCAAAATCTGAGCCGATTTTCATGAAACTTAGCACACATTATTCTAGACCTAATGCAGTATGCTGTGCAAAATTTCGTACAAATCGCAAGATTTATCGGGACTTTGGTGCACAATTTACCTTAAATCGGACGAAATTATATATGGAAGCTATATCTAAATCTGAACCGACTTTCACGAAACTTAGCATACATCATTCTAGGCTTAAGTCAGTACGATGTGCAAAATTTCGTGCAAATCGAAAGACATTTAGGGACTATTGTGCACTATTTGCCTTAAATCGGACCATAATATATATGGGAGCTATATCTAAATCTGAACAGATTTTCACGAAACTTTATACATATCATTCTACTCTTAATTCAGTACGCTATGCAAAATTTCGATCAAATCGAAAGATATATGGGGACTTTAAATCTGAAGAAAATATACATAGGAGCTATATCTATATCTGGACCGATTTTTCCCAATCTGAAAAATTAAGAAAATTATTTTTTAAAAAATCCACGTCCCTTCTTAGTACCTAATATATATTTTTTTAAATTACTCACCTACTGTTAGTCCCTGAAATTTATATATGTCTATAAAGCCCTCCTATGTTTAACATTGTAACCCTTCCCTCTGAAGACCTTCAATTTCTACAATATATTTTCTTGTATACTAAATTATTACCCCCAAAATGTTATCTTATTAAACTATTATACAATATCCCTTAGGACATTAATCTAATATTACACACATTTATTCCCCCAGATCCACCTTTCCCCTGCCCATATCTATAAATCCTCCTTTCGGCACCATCTGCTCTATGAGCACGCACACAAATTTATTGTCTCCCAAATACAACCTAATTATCCTCATAAATTCCTGATTTCTTATTATCATCCCATCCCATGTCACCGTCTCACACCCCGTGGGAGTAAAGGCCTGCCATATGAGCAAACTTACCTTTGGTGAAAATAAACATGCTATCGTTACACTGGCCGATAAACTAATCGTTACCGACATCGATGTTATCCTCAGTGGTACATGATTGGCTGTACCAAAGTAGAGCGGGACAAAGGCCAGCCAAATGACACAGGTGGTGTACATGGTAAAACCTGTAGGGAATAGAGGGAAGAGAAAGACAAAAGCAAATAAATAAAAATGTAATGAATTGTAACAAATTTATTGAACAAATTAAAGGAAAAGACGTTGATAAGGATCGTTAGCAGGCGAAAAATGAAGCAGCTGTGGATCATAAGCTGTAAAAGAATTTGTGTTGAAGAGAGTTTTGTCATTATAGATAATTTTTACATTAATTTTAACAAATCCACGCCTAATAGTAGGTAATGAAATTTGGCTTTTAAAATTCCACGCCTAATAGTAGGTAATGAAATTTGGCTTTTAAAATTCCACGCCTAATAGTAGGCCATGAAATTTGGCTTTTGAAAAATCCACGCCTAATAGTAGGCCATGAAATTTGGCTTTTAAAATTCCACGCCTAATAGAAGGCCATGAAATTGGGCTTTTAAAAAATCCACGCCTAATAGTAGGCCATGAAATTTGGCTTTTAAAAAATTCACGCCTAATAGTAGGCCATGAAATTTGGCTTTTAAAAAATCCACGCTCAATAGTAGGCCATGAAATTTGGCTTTAAAAAATCCACGCCTAATAGTAGGCCATGAAATTTGGCTTTTAAAAAATCCACGCCTAATAGTAGGCCATGAAATTTAGCTTTTAAAAAATCCAAGCCTAATAGTAGGCCATGAAATTTGGCTTTTAAAAAATCCACGCCTAATAGTAGGCCATGATATTTGGCTTTTAAAAAATCCACACCTAATAGTAGGCCATGAAATTTGGCTTTTAAAAAATCCACGCCTAATAGTAGGCCATGAAATTTGGCTTTAAAAAAATCCACGCCTAATAGTAGGCCATGAAATTTGGCTTTTAAAAAATCCACGCCTAATAGTAGGCCATGAAATTTGGCTTTTAAAAAATCCACGCCTAATAGTAGGCCATGAAATTTGGCTTTTAAAAAATCCACGCCTAATAGTAGGCCATGAAATTTGGCTTTTAAAAAATCCACGCCCAATAGTAGGTAATGAAATTTGGCTTTTAAAATTCCACGCCTAATAGTAGGCCATGAAATTTGGCTTTTAAAAAATCCACGCCTAATAGTAGACCATGAAATTTGGCTTTTAAAAAATTTACGCCTAATAGTAGGCCATGAAAGTTGGCTTTTAAAAAATCCACGCTCAATAGTAGGCCATGAAATTTGGCTTTAAAAAATCCACGCCTAATAGTAGGCCATGGGAGGGCTTATTTAGGCCTCCTAAAAAATTATTTTAAAAAATCCACGCCTAATAGTAGGCCATGAAATTTAGCCATGATATTTGGCTTTTAAAAAATCCACACCTAATAGTAGGCCATGAAATTTGGCTTTTAAAAAATCCACGCCTAATAGTAGGCCATGAAATTTGGCTTTTAAAAAATCCACGCCTAATAGTAGGCCATGAAATTTGGCTTTTAAAAAATCTACGCCCAATAGTAGGCCATGAAATTTGGCTTTTAAAATTCCACGCCTAATAGTAGGCCATGAAATTTGGCTTTTAAAAAATCCACGCCTAATAGTAGGCCATGAAATTTGGCTTTTAAAAAATTCACGCCTAATAGTAGGCCATGAAATTTGGCTTTTAAAAAATCCACGCCTAATAGTAGGCCATGAAATTTGGCTTTTAAAAAATCCACGCCTAATAGTAGGCCATGAAATTTGGCTTTTAAAATTCCACGCCTAATAGTAGGCCATGAAATTTGGCTTTTAAAAAATTCACGCCTAATAGTAGGCCATGAAATTTGGCTTTTAAAAAATCCACGCCCAATAGTAGGCCATGAAATTTGGCTTTAAAAAATCCACGCCTAATAGTAGGCCATGAAATTTGGCTTTTAAAAAATCCACGCCTAATAGTAGGCCATGAAATTTAGCTTTTAAAAAATCCATGCCTAATAGTAGGCCATGAAATTTGGCTTTTAAAAAATCCACGCCTAATAGTAGGCCATGAAATTTGGCTTTTAAAAAATCCACGCCTAATAGTAGGCCATGAAATTTGGCTTTTGGAATATCCATGCCTAATAGTAGGCCATGAAATTTGGCTTTTAAAAAATCCACGCCTAATAGTAGGCCATGGAATTTGGCTTTTAAAATATCCACGGCTAATAGTTGGCCATGACAATTGATTTTTAAAAATCCTAGGCTAATAGTCGGCCATAAAATTGAATTTAAAAAAATCCACGCCTAACAGTAGGCCTTGAAAATTAAGTTTTAAGAATCTACGCCTAAAAGTAAGTCTTGATAAATAATTTTTTTAAAATCTGCGCCTAATACTTGACTTTGAAATTTAATTTTAAAAACTTCACGCCTTAAAAATTCTCCGCTTGTTGATAGGCCTTGAAAATTTATTTTTCAAAAAATCTGCAGGTTAATGACAGTCCTTCTGTTTTTTTTAATCCACCTTCTTAAGGATCCTTGTAAATTTGTCGAATATCTCCTCATCCCTTTTTGAATACCCTCAACCCCGAAACACTTGATAACTTAATTTCCCTTCATTATCATCACTGACAAATGCCAGCTCTTAACACAATTTCATTTCACCTCCTGCTCCACAACTCTACCTCCCTTCCCCTTCATAACCATTGAACTCCACTCTTCCCATCACTTACCGATATGTTTCGATTCATTAAAAGCTTCCGGTATTTTGCGTGTCAGCACCGCATAGACCGTACACACCACAATCAATACAATCGGATAGAAGAAGGCGATGACATACGAAGCATCGATATACGAATCGCATACCAATAGGTTATCCTCGCGTGTCGGATGATGATGCATGGCATGTGAGGGTGCTATTAGCATCCAGACGCCATTTATCAATATCTGTTGTCATGGCAGAATGCAGCACGTGGATGAGGATGATGACGGGTGGGTGGCACAATGAAGTTGTTTTGGAAAAAAGAATGAATGAAAAAAGATTTTGAAATTACAAAATTAATTATTTATGCACAATATAGATGACAGATACATTATTTGTGTTAAGTGGAAAAGGGAATTTCTCCCCTTCCCCTCTCACTTTCTTTTCACAAAATTATCTTATCTTACCTGCACGGATATAAAAAATGAACATATCACCAATTGCGATTTGGGACTTATAAACGAGGGACGTTTTGCCGACTGCTTGCCTGCCTTAAAAATCCTGGCAATGCGATTCGTTTTGGTTAGCAGGGCGGCATAGACCACAGTGAAGCAGAAACCCACAGAGAATCTAAATGGTGAAGAGAAGATAAAAATAGAAATAAAAAAATTTTCAAAATTGTTAAAAATAAGTTTATGTAAAATTTAACATCCGTGCAGGCACATGCAGGGAGTTCTAAAATGTGGTAATAAAACAACTTTTTCATTTCAATAAAAAATGGAAATGGAAGAGATTTGGATAATAAAAAAGTAAAGAAGTTACAGGATTTATGGGGTTTGTTGCATTTTATGGCCATAAACCAGTTTTAAAGGAAGAGGAATGGAAATATGAACAAATTTTTTTTATTGGAAAGTTTAAACCAGAAAGAATGTTTTTTTTAATCCACGCCTAAAGATAGGCCTTAAAATTTTTTTTTTTTAAATCCACGCCTAAAGATAGGCCTTCAAATTTTTTTTTAAATCCACGCCTAAAGATAGGCCTTCAAATTTTTTTTTAAAAAAATCCACGCCTAAAGATAGGCCTTCAAATATTTTTTTAAAAAATCCACGCCTAAAGATAGGCCTTCAAATATTTTTTTAAATAATCCACGCCTAAAGATAGGCCCTTAAACAATTTTTTAAAAAAATCCACGCCTAAAGATAGGCCCTAAAATATTTTTTTTTTAAAATTCACGCCTAAAGATAGGCCCTAACATATTTTTGTTTTTAAAAATCCACGCCTAAAGATAGGCCTTAAAATATGTTTTTTAAAAATCCACGCCTAAAGATAGGCCTTAAAATATTTTTTTTAAAAAATCCACGCTTAAAGATAGGCCTTGACATATTTTTTTTTTTAAAAATCCACGCCTAAAGATAGGCCTTAAAATATTTGTTTATAAAAAATCCACGCCTAATGATAGCCCTAGAAAAATATTTTTTTTTAATATCCACGACTTATTTACTTACTTAGCTGGCTTGGGACAGAACTTTCATTCCATAAGCCGAGCTTAGAAAAGATTTCCAGGCGCGTCGGTCTTTTGCACAGTTTTTCCAATTTGTAAGACCATATTCGGCAATGTTGTCTTCCACTTCATCTTTCCATCTTATTCGCGGCCTTCCCTTGAACCATAAGCTGGTTCGCTTTTATATGCCTTCTGGAATGGGGCATCTTCATATATTCTCACAACATGACCTAGCCAACGTAGTCGCTGCAGCTCAGTACGTCCAACAATGCCGATGTCCGAGAATAGCTGGTACAACTCATGGTTCATTCGACGGCGATATTCACCGTCAACGCAGATCGACCGGTAGATCTTTCGGAGAATTTTTCTCTCAAACACTCCAAGAGCTGCCTCATCTGCTTGTGCAAGTACCATGCTTCAGATCCATATAACAGTACGGGTAGTATCAGCGTCTTGTAGAGTGTGAGTTTGGTCTGGAGGGAGGTAGCCTTGCTTTTGAGTTGTTTACTCAGACCATAGTAGCATCGGTTGGTCATCGTTATCCTTCTCTGAATTTCAAATCTGATGTCATTCGTTTTATTTATGGCGGTACCAAGGTACATAAAATCTTTGACTACCTCGAAGCTGTAGTTCTCAAGTTGCACAGTTGGTCCGAGTCTACTGGACGTTTTGCGCGTTGATACCATCAGCTTGGTCTTCTCGCCGTTTACCACTTTGGCAGACTCCTTCTCAATTTGCTCACAGGTGGCTGCTACTGCTCTCTACGTTCGATCCATTATGTCGATGTCATCGGCGTAGGCGAGTAACATGTGTTGTTGTGTGTACAGAGTGCCATTGCTGTTCACTTTTACCTCTCGTATGACCTTTTCCACCAGGATGATAAAAAGGTCACACGACAAACTATAACCTTGTCTGAATCCACGTTCGGTAATAAAGGGCTCCGAGAGGTCCTTTCCGACTTTAACAGCTGATCTTGTGCCAGTTAAAGTTATCCTGTATAGCCAAATAATTTTTCAGGAATGCCAAATGCAGGCATGGTTTTATACGCCTCTGAACGGAGGGCTCTCGAATGCGGCTTTTTAGTCGATGAATAGATGGAATGTGTCGATGTGTTTTTCGTGGGTTTTTTTCAGGATTTGGCGTAGAGTGAAAATCTGGTCAATGGTGGATTTTCCAGGTCTGAAGCCGCATTGGTATGGTCCAATAATGTCATTGACCATTGGCTTCAGTCGTTCGCGCAGTATGCTGGATGGCATTTTATATGCGATGGGAAGGAGTCTAATTCCTCTATAGTTGGCACATATAGTCTTGTCTACTTTTGCAGTATGCTGAGGTTTCAATCATTGGGTATGCATTTTTCTAGCCAGATTGTACTAATCAGCTGGTGCAAGCTCCTTACAAGCATCTGACTACCAGTCTTGAATAGAACGGCTTGTAACCCATCGGCTTTATTATTCTTCAGCCGATTGATTGCTATTCTGACTTCATCTTGGTGGTATACACTTTATACCGTCATCACATATTGGTTCTGGGGTATCCTCTTCACCACTACTATTTGATACCAGAAGTTTTTCAAAATGCTCCTTCCAGATCCTCAGCACGCTGTCTGTATCAGTCACCAGGTTTCCTTCTTCATATCTAGAAGAGGATTTTCCTGCACCAAAGCCTTCGGTTTGGTATTTTATCCGTTGGTAGAATTTTCGGACTTCATTCTGACTCCTGTACATCTCGATTTGCTCACGTTCACGTTTTTCTTTTTCTTCCTTCTTTTTTCTGAAAATATGTGTCTGCTCTCTCCTTTTCTCCCGATAGTTCTCCTTCACATTACGAGTTGCTACTGTCTGCAGGGTTGCCTTATACGCTGTAGCATTACGATACTCATGATCGTACCAGGGATATCATGATGATGGTCTTTGGTACCCATGTGTTGCTTTTGCTGCAGTTTGTGGGGAGTGGGCAATTCTCTGCCATTGTGCTTCTATACTATTATCGGGACAAGGGTTGCTTTCGTCAAGCAGTTGGGTAAGTTATACAGAATACCAGGGATATCATGATGATGGTCTTTGGTACCCATGTGTTGCTTTTGCTGCAGTTTGTAGGGAGGGGACAATTCTCTGCCATTGTGCTTCTATATTATTATCGGGACAAGGGATGCTTTCGTCAAGCAGTTGCGAAAGTTGAGCGGAGTAGACTTCTGCTATCTGTTGTGTTTGCAGCTTTTCGACGTCAGATTTCCGTGTTACATTAGATCGCACCTTTGCTGCTACATTACGGGACGGGTGCGTACCTTGGCTGCCACAAGGTAATGGTCCGAATCGATATTCGCTCCCCGGATCGATTTGACGTCTAAAACACTGGATGAATGCCTTCCGTCTATCACAAAATGATCGATTTGATTTCTCGTTGTTCGATCGGGAGAAATCCAAGAGGCCTTGTGTATATCGAGATACATGAATTCGGGGCTGTTTTTTTTGCTGCCGCGAAGTCAATCAACCTCATGTCGTTGTCTGATGTTGCTTCATGGAGGCTGAATTTTCCGACGCTGGGGTCAAAGATATTTTCCCTTCCGATTTTTGCTTTAAAATCTCCTAGCGGAATTTAAATGTCGTGGATTTTTTAAAAAATTAAATTTTAAGGCCTATCATTGGGCATGGATTTTTTTAATTTAATTTTCAGGGCCTACCATTAGGCGTGGATATAAATATATATATTTATGATGCCTATATGCAGCCGTGGATTTTTAAAAAAATATATTTTGATGGTTTGTCATCACTTCAAGTTTAAAAATTTATTTTCAATTCACCTCCACACCAAAACAATTTCCTCCATGTACATTTAAATCCCCAACCGAAATTACCAAAAACAAACTCCCAAAAATAAGCATAATTCTATTTGAATATTAACAAAAAATATTCAGCGATTTGAGTGTAAAAATCACAGCACTACATTAACAGGCATCAGAGACCGAATTACAAAACAGATCAAACACAACGCAACAACAAACCATCGCATCAGCCAGCCAACCAACCAAACATTCTGCAGGCAAAGCTATGGCATCAACAGCATTCATGTATACATTATCAGTGTAATGGTTGGATGGTTTGTTGCTTGGGCACGTGACTGGGAGGGAAAACGAAACAAATCTCACACGCACACACTCACATACAAACATAACGAAACGCAAAAAAAAACAATATTTCCACCAAAAATGTACTTACCTTTGTATGGCACACACCACATTTGTCGGCTTCAGTACCAGGGCAAATGTGACCGCATAACACATCAGTATGCCTGCCAGGAGAATATAGCTTAACTCCCTGCCGGATGCCCGGACAATTGGTGTGTCATTGTGTCTGCGGATGTGGTTAGTTCGTAATGGTCATTTCATTCCATTGCATCGCAGCATCATCATCATCATCGGTAGCATCGTTGAATAGGCAGCCAGGCAACAAATGTGTGTAAAAATAGTTGCAGTTGCCATAATGTTGCAGATTTTGAAAAGAGGAAAAAGGAGAGAGAGGTGGAAAATATCATTATAAGTGCTAATGAAAATTTAATATCATTTTAATAGCTAGGATTTAAGGCGAAATATTTTTGGAAATTATGTGAAAAATTTTTGCGGGTTAGACAAAAGTGGCAGTTTTTGGTGGCATGGAATGTCTAGTGAAGAGGTGGGACAGGAAATGTTTTAATGGGTCATAACGGATAAGGGGAATTTGTAAAAAAAATTACATTTCAAGGGCCTAAATAAGGTGTGTTTTTTTCAACAAATATTTTTTCAGGGACTCGAAAAAGGCTTCAAATTTTAGAACTATTTTTTCAAGGGTCATATATAGACGTGATTTTTTTAAATATTTTTTCATAGGCTAAACAAAGGCGTAGATTTTTATATTCTACACATCTATGTTGTCTGGGTATTATAGTGCAGCCCCAAGAGTTTGTAACGCCGCGAAATATTGGTCCTAGACCCACCATTAAGTATACCGATCGTCATATCTCGATTCGATGAATCGATCAAGACATGTGTGTCCGTCCGTCTGTTCATTATAATTTGCAAACACGATACAGGCCAATTGACCAATTTTCACGATTTTGCATGTAGGATGGGTTCTGGCCAATGAAGACCCCTATAGTTTTTGGTAAAGATCGGTTAATATTTAGGGGATGAAATGGACCAAATGTTTAATTTTTGTCGGGTTTTCTGGTCGCTTTAGAGGCCGCAATTATGGCACAAACATCGCGAATTCCTACATGGAGAAAGGGATCGGGCCAAAGAATAAGCGTGCCTGTTTCGATAAAGATCGGTCAGTATTTAGCGGGTCAAACGGACCCTGACTTTTGTGTGAAAAAATGACAAAATTTGTATTCTATAGCGTATATATTTACCCCTGAATGACATAGACCCGAGAAGTTGATATTATATCCAAGAGGAGTGGTTGACCTTTAAATTAATACCCATTATAATGTTGTATGTGCTCGGATGTGGGAGTTACACCTAAATATTTACAGGTATCTTCGTATCCGTATATTATTTAGTAACCCATTATCACTCTAGAGCGCGGAACTATAGCGCTTATCGCTTTGAAATGTTCCATAAGGTTCCAGTTATAGTCAAGGACAACGCCTATAATTTTCGGTGATGATCAGATAATAATTTTGGGAATGAAGTGGACCGAAAACTTAATTTTTTGTGTTATTTTCGAGTCGATATATATACCACAAATGAAAGCCGAACATCACAACACAACCCACGGTGAAGGGAATCTGGACAATAGCTGTACTGAATACTCGTAATATTCGGAAAATATGTCAGTGTGAGGAAGAGGTGCTGTTTACCTCTAATCGGGCAAGAGGATGCCAATATCACGAAATATTACCCAGGCTCGGAATAAACATCCGCAGAAAATTTGAGTTCCGTGGTAGTTGTGTAGGGTATCGTATGGTCGGCCCCGTCCGACTATACTGCTCCGCTCACTGGTTAATTGTTATGGTTTCGAGAAAAATATTTTTAGAAATTCCATTGAAAACTGTTTTTGCTCATTTCTAACAGCTCTAACACAGACACACACCACTTATAACATTATTGTAATAAGGAAATGTTATGTGGTTGTTATTAAAAAGGTCATTACTGTGTGTGTGCGGGACATTGTATAATGTGTAAGTTCAAAATTTTGCAACATTGTTGTTGAACACAATACGATTTTTTTTTTGGGTATTTAACCAAAACCAGGGAAAAATTGAAAAAAGGATAGTATTGGCCATGAGTTTAAGGTTAAATGTATTTTTGGTACATGGCCAAATATTTTGAAAATGTATTTTTTTTGTTTTTGCAAAAATAAATAGAATGTTCAGAATGTAATATAAGTTGGGAATTTTTGATGTTTAGAGGTATTTTGTGTTTTGGGAAAATGTATTTTTTAAGGATACTTTGGTTTGGCCATGAACTTAATGGACTTGCCCTGAAACATATTAAAATTTTTCAAACATTTTTGGTTCTCCCAAAAATTGTCTGACTCCTCAATTTAAAAATGCCAAGGAAAAGTTGTTGAAATTCCAACTCCTTGTTATCCTTGCCATTAAGGATACAACAAATGGAAAGCATACATCATCAGAAAAACGTAGTCAAGTGGCCAGTACAATAATATATAGTGGTATCAATGTCATGCTGGACATTATCAACTATGGGAGATGCATTTGTAATGTCCATGGACATTTGTTATTTACCCAAGTCGCTTGGCAGGATATTCTACGACATGGATATCTGAGCAAATATCGAAGACAATCACTTGGCCAAAAAAAATAAAATCTTGAAAAATAAAATAAATAAAATATATTTTTATACGTTCTTCCATTACGGACATACATTGATATCCTTAGTAGCTAAACTTACCTCACAAATACACCCACAACAAACAGTGTCACCAATATTCCGGTTGCACTAAATGCCATCGCCCCAATGGCCCATGCGGATTCGGGTCGTAAATAAACCTCTGGTATGGTTTGGCAATATTGTTTGGTGGCATCGGGTAATGTACCCAATTGACAGGTTAGACATTGGGTTTCATCGGTGGGGTGGCGAATCTGCAATAAAAATGGAGAAAAAACAAAAAAGATAATGAAAAAAGGATAATAAGAAAAAGGATTAAAACAAATAAATCTTCTTATAAAACTCTCGAGATATTAAAAATAGATTCCTAACTTTAATCTCTACACCTTTTTACCAAGAAGAAGAAAATTAACTCTATCCGCCCTCAAACAATTGTCCTATAAAATCGATTATATTTACACCCTTCCTAGCCCTCTCCAACAATATCTCACTCATTTTGTCCTTATCCTTACCAAGTTACCGTCATTTCTTCTTCCGCAAACTGAAAAGTTTTACAATAAATCATGTTTCCCATGGTAAGCCAAGAAGTCCCCAGAAGCAGTAGTTATACGGACAAGATATGACAACAAGAAAAATAACACTTACAGCAACAACAACAACAATTGCAAACCTAAAGTTAATGGTATAAATATACTGTCAGCTTATACATGAGTAATAACATGTGGTGTTTGTACACGTTTCCGGTGTAGCATTACGACCAAGCGAACCTACTGACATGGCTGCCACAATCATGTCAGGTTAACAAGCCATCGAGCATGACACAGACACACACACACTTACTCGTACTCAGGGAATATGAGAAGGAAATAATAGAAAAATAAATAAACAAGGAAAAAAAACATTGAAAATTGTTTTCAAGTGATTTCAAAATGTAATCGAAAAAATCCTGAAAGCAAACAAACTAATATCACATTGATTATTGGATTTTGAAGGGGAAAGCAGGAAATTTAATTTTTCCAAGAACAATAAACAGGCAGGGAGTTTTAAGAAATATTTTTTTTTTCAACCACTAAACATAGGCCTACACAACTATGTCGTCAGGGTATTATAGCTTTGTGCCGCCCCAAAAGTTTGTAACGTCGCGAAATATTGGTCCAAGACTCACCTTTAAGTATACTAGCTGAGTCGATCTAAACATGTGTGTCCGTCCGTCCGATACAGGTCACTGTTATGGACCAATCTTCACGAAATTGTGCATGTAAGATGGGTTCTGGCCAATGAAGGCCACTATTGTTTTTGGTAAAGATCGGTTAATATTTAAGGGATGAAAGGGACGAAATACTTTTTTTTTTGACCGTTTTTCTGGTCCCTCCAGAGGCCCCAAATACGGCCCGAACATAGCGAAATTTTACATGGAGAACCGAATCGGGCTGAAGAATAAGCAATGCTGTTTTGATAAAGATCTCTCAATATTTAGCGGGTTAAATGGGCCCTGACTTTTGGTGGAAAAATGACAAGACTGGTGGCCAGATGCTGGTCAGGAACATGCGTCAGCTGATTAGTACAATTTGGCTAGATGAATGCATGTCCAATGATTGGAACCTCAGCATCCTTTGTCCCGTGCACGAAAAAGGAGACAAGACGATATGTGCCAACTATAGAGGAATAAGCCTCGTTCCCATCGCATATAAAGTGCTATACAGTGTGCTATGTCATCGACACATACCACCTATTTGTCGACTATAAAGCCGCATTCGACAGCCCTATCCGTCCAGAGGTGTTTAAAGTCATGTCTACGTTCGGAATTCCTGCAAAATTAATACGGCTATGCAGGATAACTTTAAGTGGCACAATGTCAGCGGTTAAAGTAGGAAAGGACCTATCGGAGCCCTTCAATACCGAACGAGGATTCAGACAAAATGACAGTTTGTCGTGTGATCTTTTTAACATCATACGAGACGCAAAATTGAACAGAAATGGCACACTGTACACCAAACAACACATGTTCCTGGCCTACGCCGATAACATCGATATAATGGGTCGAACGTTACGAGCGGTAACAGCCACCTTTGAACAAATTGCGTAGGAGTCTGCCAAAGTGAGTTTGGCAGTAAATGGCGAGAAGACCAGTCTGATGATATCAATGCGCAAGACGTCCAGTAGATTCGGACCAACTGTGGAATTTGAGAACTACAGCTTCGAGTTAAAGACTTTAGATACCTTGGTACCGCCATAAATAAAACGACTGACATCAGTTTTGAAATTCGGAGAAGGAGTGTGATGGCCAACAGATGCTACTATGGTCTAAGTAAGTAGTTTAGAAGCAAGGCTACTTCCCGCCAGACCAAACTCACACTTTACAAGACGCTGATACTACCCGTGCTATTATATGGATCAGAAGCATGGTTACTTGCGTAAGCAGATGAGGCAGCTCTTGAGGTGTTTGAAAGAAAAATTCTCCGAAAGATCTACGGGCCGATCTGCGTCGACGGTGAATATCGGCGTCGAATGAACCATGAACTGTACCAGCTATTCTCGGACATCGACATAGTCAGTCGTATTGAGCTGCAGCGACTACGGTGGCTAGGCCATGTTGTGCGGATGAATGAGAATGCCCAAGCTCAAAAGGCATATAAAAACGAGCCTACTCATGGTTCCCGTAGAAGGGGAAGGCCACGAATTAGATGGAAAGACCAAGTAGAAAAGAACATCCTGGAACGTGGTCTTCCAAATTTGAGGATTTGCGTACAAGACCGACGCGATTGGAAATCTTTTTTAAGCTCGGCTTATGGAACAACCGTTCTGTAACAAGCCAGCTAAGTAATGACAAAATTTGTATTCTATAGCGTATATATTTACTCCTGAAGGACATAGACCCCAGAAGTTGATAATATATCGAAGAGGAGTGGTTGACCTTTGAATTGATACCAATTATATTGTCGTATGTACTCGTATGTGGGAGTTGTGCAGGGTATCGTATGGTAGTTGTGTAGGGTATCGTATGGTCGGCCCGTCCGACTATACTGCTCCGCTCACTGGTTTACAAATATTTTTCTATATCTTCTTTGACAAAAATATTTTTAAACCAGTATGCGGAGCCGTATAGTCGGACGGGCCGACCATACGATAATCTACACAACTACCACAGAACTTTATCTTTCTGCGGATTTTTATTCCGAGCCTGGGTAATATTTCGTGACAATAGGGGTCTTCATTGGACAGAATCAATCCTACATGTAAAATTTCGTCCATAACTTTGGACTGTATCGTGTTTACTAATTGTAA